>NC_047658.1:165314288-165606788 GCF_011762505.2 Arvicanthis niloticus
TCTTACCCTCAGAGTTCAGGGAAACCCACCGAGGAGGAGGCAGAAAGAGTGTATGAGCTCAAGAGAATGGAGGGTACAAGGAGAACAATGCCGTCTGAGTCGACTAAGCAAGGCACGTAAGATCTTACACAGACTGAAGCAGCAATCACAGGGCCTGCCTGGGTCTGAGCTAGCCTTCCGTATATGTATTAAAGCTTTTAGCTTAGTGTTTTTATGTGCCGCCTTAGTGTGAGAGTGAGTGGGTATCTGGTGCTTGTGCCTGCTCTTGGGGATCTTTTCCTTCTGTTTAGTTGCCTTGTCTGACTTCAATGTGACAGTTTTTGCTTTATCTTATATTTTATTTAGTCACATTTGGTTATCTTAGAAGCCTGTTCTTTTCTAATGAAAGGCAGAAAGGGGGTGTATCCAGAGGGCAAGGGAGGTGGAGAAGAACTGGGAGGACTAGAGGGAGGGAAAACTATAATCAGAATATATTGTATGAGAAAAAAAAGTCTATTTTCAATAAAAGAAAAAAAAGGAAGGAGAGAGAAATTAAGCTGCTCCAACAGCTTTCCTGGAAATGTCCATCTCAGAGGTAAAGCCAATTATGTTTTCTATTAAGACCCACAATATCACCAACCAAAGAGAGGTGGGGCCTTCTAATACCACTATATTCTGAATACTTTATATTGAACTCAAAATAGGAGAAACTCAAAGCCCGTAAAATTTTGCCACAGGGTGGGGGAGGGAGGGCAGATCACATAAAAGCCAATTTGATGAAAATTGTGTAAAATAATGCAATCTTGTCAACTAGATTGATAGAGAAACACCTAGGGAGGCCTGTGTCTGGGAGTGTCTTTGAAGGCATTTGCAGAAATGATTGAGGGCCTGAGGAGTGGAGGTTTTATGGGTTCGTAATATAATGGCGTTATTGGAAGGTAATGGAAAGCAGGGAGGGAGGACCTGGCTGGAAGAAGCAGGTCAGCAGGAGAGAGTCCTCTGGGATAGGTGCTAGCCTCTTCCTACATTCTTCTTCCCCACTTCTGTTGCTTGGGAGAGATATGAACTTACCTTTACTGTGTCACACGTCCCTGATGTGACGGATTGACATCTCTGAAACCATAAGCTAAAATTAATCCTCCTTTTAAGTTGCTTTTTATCTGGTCTTCGTCACAAACATAGAAAAATAATACAGTAGCAAAACTGAGGGCAAAGCAGAAAGGAGTGTAGAATGTTTGCTAAGAAATGGTACATTGAGTCATTTTGTGAACTGTGAAGATAAAAATCCAACATATACCTGTAAAAAATGAGCAGAACAGAATCCCTGCTCTCCGGGATGCCAGGCCCAGGCAGACAGTCACACGGGTAGCTAGTGATAAGAGCTAGCAGAGGCATACTAGTGATGGCTGCAGTCGCAGAGTCTTCTAGTTCAGGGGCAGAGAGCAGAAACTGCCTGTAGCTAACATCGCTGCCATATGATTCCTGGTGATGGCAGTGGAAGATCTCCCTGATCTCAGCTACAGGATGTTCCTTCCAGCCTTGCATAGAACCCTAGGCTGAGAGGATTGTTTCTGCCTCATTTCTTTACCCTTGTCCTTACCTTGTTACCTTGTCAACTGTGTCCATCTGTTTTTAGTTTCTATATCCCCCTGGACTCAGGCAAAGAGCTTAGAAAACATCAGCTCTGAACCCAAATCTACAGAGTCCTACATCTGTGGCCCTCTAGCTCAGTCTTAAATGTTAGGAGGGAATTACTGATTAGCCAAAATAAATCATTTGTGCCCATGGGCTTGCCAATCCAGAGTGAGGCAACCTTTCTCATGAGGGATTAGGAAAATGATAGTTCGCCCGGTGTGATGGCTCAACCTTTAATCCCAACACTCAGGAGAGAGGCAGAGTCATGAAGAACTCTGTGAGTTCAAGGCTATCCTGTTCTACAAATCAAAGTCCAGAACATCCAGGCTTTGTTACATAAAGAAACCCACCCACCCCCAAAAGAAAAAGAAAATGATGAGCCATTGTAGTTTGATAGGAAATGGGAAATGGATTCTCTCCAGGGAATATGGGGGTTTGGGGAAAAATAGAATTTCTTTTTGTACTTTAAGGAGTTTTCTTATCAGAAAGACACAAAAACTCGCACATTGACATGCATTGTAATTTAGGGAAACTGGAATGAGTAAGAGCAGTCCAACCAACCATCATCCCGAGCTCCGTCCCATGTCTGTACAGAATGGTCCTTACACACGTCCACACCAGAGCAGTCCAACCCACCATCAACCCGAGCTCCGTCCCGTGTCTGTACAGAATGGTCCTTACACACAGTACAGCCCTCAGCACGTCTCCTCCCACGATGTTCTCCACTATCCTAGTCAGCGCCTCTTCTCATTTCTCACAATCTCGACCAGGCTCTCATTCACCTCTCACTGACTTTTTCCCCACCATGTTCCAGGGTGGACATAGCCTTTCATTTCAGGGAAGAAAAGAGGTCCATTGGCTAGCCCAACCCATGTTTGTTTCTTCTGTAGGAAGGAACCTAACTGAAGCCACTGTGAATAAAACTTCCATTTTGAATAGGGGTCAAATAAAGTTTAGGTTCCCGAGACTTCCCTGGGTAACTGACATCCTAGTTGGCAAGTTGAGACATGAATGCCAGTGAAGGGTATAACCTAACAAAAGGGCATAGGATCAATGTACCACAAAGACATGTTCCGAAGGAAGTCCCGCCACCCCTAGATCCTAATTGATGGGATAACTTGGCACAGATGTTTGTGGTTTGGAAGCTTAAAAGCTCTAACATTTGGGCTTGAGGTCGAACGCAGTTCTGCTCTCAAGTCTGTCCTGTGGCCCTGATGGATCTTTTTGTTTTCTGCTTAAATGCTAAGATGAACGTTCAAAGACGTGGGCAGCTCCTCAGTCTGTGCTGCTGTCCCTGACTGCTCAGTTTTTGCTGTCTGATTCAAATAAAGATCTTGCTTTGTTGGACTCTTGTGGCTGGCTGCTTGGGTGGTTTGGATTTTCAGACCCTAACACTTCCCTGGCAACAACACACTGATAGAATCCTCTCTTCTGTGGCAACAACAGTCACACTAAAAATATAGATGCAGGACAGACAGATGCTCAGTTGGCAAAGTCCTGCCTTGCAGCATGAGGACTTAAGTTCAACCCCTAGAACACAGGTTAAAAAAAAAAAAGTTGGTCATGGTGGGTTCATGCTTGTGATTCCAGTCCTGAGGAGATAGACACCAGATCCCTGGAGCTTGCTTACTTGGCCAGCTTCAGGCCAGTAAAAGATCTTGTCTCAAAAAATACAAGGTATAGGTGTATAGGGCCAGTGAGAAGGCTTGTATGTGGAAGGAGAGAACCAACTTGGTTTTTTGTTTTGTTGTGTTTTTTTTGTTTGTTTTTGTTTTTTATTTTTAGTCTTTCAAGAATGGTTTCTCTATAGCCCTGGCTGTCCTGGAACTCACTCTGTAGACCAGGTTGGCCTCAAACTCCTGCCTGCTACTGCCTCCTGAATACTGGGATTAGAGTCACGACACCAACGACCGACATGACTGGCGTGAGAGAACTGACTCCCAAGTCTGACAAGCTGTCCTCTGACTTCTACACTCCTGTGGTACTACTCCCCTGCCACCACCATAAACGGTCCCCCCAAACACATAAACGGTTTTGGAAAACTTGATAGTTCCTGAGGAATGAAACCTGGGATGTCCTCTGGCCTCCATATGTATGTACCCATATGTGCATCTGCATGTAGATGAACATGCCCATGTACCACCTCCCAATACAGCACACAAAACAAACACAATAAAGCAAAACTATGCTTGTGCTGTGGATCCTGCTCCTGCAGGTCTGTCTCCCAACCTTCAGCTCATACTCCACTTCCCTCATGCTTACAAAACACAAGAAAACCCCAAAGACCGCCCACCTTCAACTCTCCAACTTCCTTCTTTGCCTCTCTCACCTACAGTCAAGTCTTAAAAAAGGACCAGACAGTTCACTCTGACTGCAGCTCCCATCCTCTCTTCATCTACTATGGTCCCCCTTCCATCTGAACAGTAACCCCCACGTGCTAGCCAGTTTTTACACAACCTACAATCACCAGGCTGAAGAGAGTCTCAGTGAGCAATTATCTAGATCAGGTTTCCCTGCAGCAGGTAAGTGGTGGGAGGTGTGTGTGTGTGCTGGCGCGGGAGGGGGGCGGGAGGGGGGTAGTTCTTAATTATTGATGTAAGAAGTCCCAGCCCATGGTGTGAAGTACCATGTTCCTGATTTGGGGCCCTGGACTTTAAAAGTTGGGGCTTCTCTAAGCCCACTCTTGTTCTGAATAATATGGAGACCTATATGTTTATTAAAAGCTTCAGGTACTGTAGCTGGGCAGGTACTCAGCTATTCTAACCTGACAATGCCTGCCTGGCCTAGCCTACTTCCTTGCCTTGTGGCCTGTTACCTGCTGTCTTAGTCTTGCCCTGGTACCACCTCCTGGGACCATGTCCTGATGGTGATTTCATGGTCCCCACCTAAGACCCTCTCCCTCCCCATTTCTCCCTCCCAACCCCTCACCATCAGATCCTCCCTTTTCCTCTCCTGCACAGCTATTGGCTGTTCAGCTCTTTATTTAACCAATCTGAGGGTGATGGAGAACAATGTCTTATAAAATAAGAGATATTCTATAATAATGATAATACCAAAGTCTGACTGCAACCAGATCTATGGGTGCAGAAACCAGCATTGGAATACACAGTGCACAAAAACATTCTGCAACACTGGACTGTATGAGTGTATAGATTAGACTGAGCAGCAGCAAGCTGGAAAGCAGGGGTCCATTTATTCTCTTAGCTCTTTGTAGCCGCCCGCGGCCACAAGTTAACTGGATTCACCTGAAAGGGGGGCTGGGAATGAAAGGGGAAGGAGGGCGAGAAGAGACGAGGCCAAGACAAAGTTCTCTGATCAAGGCCCAAAGCTTTAATGTTCAGCTCTCAATTTAAAGGGGAGGACCCAACCCACAACCCCTCCTGGTTTCAGATGGGTGGGATAATCCATAGTCCATTCCAGGTCACGGCCGGAGATGTCTCAGGGCAAGCCCAGGGGCAGTTCTGTTGTGTTCCGGGCAGCCAAGGTGGGTAACTCCACCTAGATCCCGTCACTTGACCTTGCTGTGGCAACCAAGGTCTCAGTCCTGCTCATGGGGGGAGAGTACAGCTCTTGACAGTAATATGATGGGACCAGTTCCTGCCCTGACTGGATTTTCTCAAAATGATAGACTGTGATTTGGGATTTTAAGGCAAACCAATCCTTTTCCTGAAATATTTTTTTTTTTTTTTTTTTTTTTGCCAGGATGATTCTTCATAGCAACAGAAATGAAACTAGGACACCCCACCTCCAGGAACCCATTCTTGGAGACTCCTTTGTAGCTGTCCCCTTCAGAGTTCTGAGGACCCTCCAACAATATGGATCATCCCCCTTTTCCTGAAATCTTTCCTTCCCTAGACAAGACAGTGAAGAATACCAAGATCAGACTTCCAATGTATTTTCTCTACTTGGCTATTAGCAAGAAAGACTACCCCTTTAAAAGTTGTTGGACATTTCTGTGTCTAGAAGAAAGCAGTCTTTCCTGAACAAAGTCCTGAAAAATGAGGTGCCCGACTTTCCAGTGTGCTCTGAGTATTTCTTGGAGTAAGCTCTTCAGTGGGGAAAAAAAAATTTGGGCAAACTAGGATAAGTTTGTCCCCACTAGGATGGAAATAAAGGTGAGGATAAGTTTGTCACCTTCAATAGATTTATGGATGATGTAGTTCTCCCCATCTCTGGGAACCATAGGATGCTTCAAGGAGCCGTGGAGGAACAGGATAGATTGTTTCCTCTTAGTGGAGATGAAAAACTATATTTTAAAGAGTCTAACAATAGCACTAAATTCTGTCTGATTTGCACTTTACTGCAAATTCCAAACTCTCTCATTTGAGGCTGTGGACTCTTTTATTATTGTTCAGAAATGGAAGGCAACTTGAGTGTTGTCTACCTCAGACACCTCTAAGCAGATGCTCTTTAAACAAACAAGGGTTTCAATGAGCTTTTATACATTTCTTCAACTTCTCTCCAAGCAGGGCCACTGTTGTCCGTGCCCTGAAGCCACACCAGTCTGGGCTGTTATATCTTGCCCCTAACTTCTTACTGACTCTCCTAGTCAGCCCAGTCACCTCCAAAGTTCCTCTCACTCCTTTCCAGCTTTGTTGCCAAGCAAAAGTGTGCCTTTGAAATTTTGCTCCCAACCAAATGTCACTTTCATGGCTGGTCAGGCAGAAGTTGATTGGGGGCCACTTTCACACACACAAGGAAACACTTAGAGGCCATTCCTACAAGAATTAGCCGACATTGTTGCTTTCCAGGAGTCTTTTGTTTTGTTTGCTTTTTGAGGCAGAATGTCTCTGTTGACAGCCCTGACTGTCATGGACTGCTTTGTAGGCCAGATCCACCAGCCTCTGCCTCCTGAGTGCTCCTTGCAGGAGTCTTTGAGGGACCTTACCTGGAAGGGCATACCTGGCTCTTGGAAGTTTCTTGTGAATCTGGGTCACTTTATTCCCTGTCCTCTTCCATCTCCAAGTAGTCTTGCAGACCTCACTCTTGTTAGGATAAGGCCACAGGCCTTGATAGGCCTTCAACATCTGACTTCTACTGCTTGGTCTGGGGTCTCCTGTTTCCATGGCAACTATTGGATCTGACTGTTATTGTTAGCGCAGGAAGCAACAGTTATTGGTAGCGTATAATAAGGTACCGCAATGTTCTAACAAAATATCACTTACTAAATATAGGCTGTGTGGTGGATGTGGTTAGAGAAAGGCCTGGACTCTTATCCCCATACGCATGTCCAACCTCACTCACCTCCTCTTAGAATCTTCAAGCTCCAAACTACCGGCTCTCCAACCCCTCAGCTAGCATGATCTCCCAACGTGTGTACAGGTAACCCTAACTGAATACCCAGAACACTGTTCCTGTCATGTTATCACAATCCATCCTTGGCTTCTGCAACCCAGGTAAATTCCCCTAGAAAGCACATTCTAAGAGCACTATTCGTCTCCTTCACAGCATTCACCACAGCTCTCTGCACCTTGGCATTGGTTCGTCATCTCCTGCTAGATAAGCCCCCAGTGTGTAGTGCCTGCAGGGTAGTAGCTCAGCTTGACTTGGAAGGAAGGAAGGAAGGAAGGAAGGAAGGAAGGAAGGAAGGAAAAGAGAGAGGGAGAGAAGGGAAGAAGGGAAGGAGGGAGGGAAGGGGGAGGATAGGAAAGGACAAGGGGACATCTGTCCCTGTGCCTGTTTTTAAAAAAACTGAGATAACTGAACAACCAAGAGCAGCAGCAACGATGTGCATTTTCCCTGCTTGCCTATCATGGAGATGAAGAGAAAATGAAGGACTGCATAAACTGTCACCTTAGCCTTGCCTTGTGTGATACTTCAGTTTGGCACCTGGGCGGTGTTCTTTGGAGGTGAGAACAGACCTCTGGTCACACTGTGAGTAAGGACAGGGTGTAGGCACCTCCTTACAGCAGTTTTTCCAACCCCATGACCTCAAATATCTCTCCAAGGTCATAGTTCCCCAGGACCCTTATGCAAAGATAGTCAGTTTTTCTGGGGTCAGACCCAGATCTTGGACTTACTGGTTACACAACCTGGGACAAGTTACAGAAATGCTCAAGGCTCAGTTTCCTTCATATAAAGTGGGTTAGTAGCTGGGCAGTGGTGCCACACGCCTTTAATCTCAGCACTTGGGAGGCAGAGGCAGGTGGATTTCTGAGTTTGAGGCCAGCCTGGTCTACAGAGTGAGTTCCAGGACAGCCAGGGCTACACAGAGAAACCCTGTCTCGAAAAACAAAAAACAAAACAACAAACAAACAAAAACAAAAAAACAACAAAAAATAAAGTGGGGTAGTGACATGAGGCTCTTAGGAGGGTTTGATAACACAGAGAAGGAACTTAGCATGTGAATTGGCAAGTGTCAACTGTCAACAGGGTGGTTACTGTTATCTAGGTTTTCAGGAACAGAACAAATCAGATAGTTCGATTAAAGCATTAGACTTCTTGTTTAACATGTGTAGGGTTAGAGTTGTTTCCTCAGCTAGGTATATTTTATATGCCTGAATGTTTTAGAGTTTATAAATCAAACTGTTAGTGTGCATGGATTGTGTGCACACATATGTGGAGGCCGGAGGACAACTTCAGGCTTTGTTCCTCATGGTTTCCTGTTTGTTTGAGACAGGGTTTCTCTGTGTTTCCCTGACTGTCCTGGAACCCAATCTGTAGACAAGGCTAGCCTCAAACTCAGAGCTCCACCTGCCTCTGTTTGAATAAAGTTATGGTTTTTAGTTCAACTTAGAATTGTTAGTTTATTTTTATATTTTTAGTATCATTACTGTGTGTGTGTGTGTATGCTTAGTGCACACACCCACCATATGTGTGTGAGTGGGCATGTTCTCCAGGACACACTGCTGTGGTCAGAGAACAACTTTATGAAGTTAACTTTTTCTTTTTTCTTAAGTTTCTGACAGTGGAATAAAATCTAGCACTTAGGAGACCAGATGAAGAAGGGTTGCAAGTTTGCAGCCAATTTGGACTATTTGTCTCCAGAAAAAGGGAAAAAATGCTATTTCTAGCATGCATTTTTCATTTAATTGCCAGTTTAAATAACCAGTATTGTGCTGTGCTTAGACCTATCTGTATTAAATAAATTTAATTTTAAAAATAGCATGGCATATATTTCTTAACTAATCATATGTATCTTATGTGGATATACTGATTCCTAAGCACATTAGGAAACGCAAAAAGAACACACATAAAGGGGGGAAATTCTCAGAATTACATGGAATAATACTGGACCTTACTAAAATTCACGTTAGACTCTAGGAGGAACTGACAGGTTGTTTAGTTTGTCTCTCTTCGCCCTAAGGGTGCCTAACTTTCCGACCTCTCACAGTGTCCAGCTGAGACAGTAGCAGGACTAGCCAGCAGACCTTTCTGGAATTTGTATCTGGTGGACAAGATGTGGAAGTTCCCCTAGGGGCCTGAGCAGTGTGCACCCAAGAATGAATGCCAGTGCTAGCAGGTGCTGAGAGACAGAAGCACCGTCGTGATCTCTAGTGTGTGCAAATGTGTGTGTGCATGTGTAAAACAGAGGGAGACGGAAGCAGAAAGATGGAGAGATTGTGGAGTCCTGGAACATGAGTGAGATCTCTCTCCTCTTTTGTCTGGGGAAACCTACAAAGGAACTCCCTGGCGAGTCAGGGTAGTCACTGAGGTGTCTACTTGCATTGTAAGCAAACACTACTGAGCCTCCAAGACTCCCTGGGATGAACAGAGCCTTTAGGCAATTTGGAGGTGAAGACATAAACACATCTTGCTTCCCCTTGTTCCTGCCATTGGACAGGAGCACACCTAGGCAAGATGGTTCAGCAGCTGAGCAGCTCCAGCTGACTCTGCACTTGATACACTCTTGCTAAGCAGTCCAGCCACACTTGATAAGAAAAGCACTTGGCAGTGAAGTACTTCAGTCCTTAACTTCCTGACCTATTGATAACCATTTCAGATGAGTATCTTAACAAGCAACTTAATAAAACACATCAAAATGAAACCAAACTAGTGGAAATATTTTGTTCTCCAGAAAACACCAACTCTCTCTCTCTCTCTCTCTCTCTCTCTCTCTCTCTCTCTCTCCTCTCTCTCTCTCTCTCTCTCTCTCTCTCTCTATCTCTCTCTCTCTCTCTCTCTCTCTCTGTGTACATGTTAGAGGACTCAGTCCATTTTGTTTTCCTCAAACTCTCCCCCCCAACGTCTCACGCACACTCTCACATTTATGTCCATGAACATACTCCTCCCACAGGTCAGGAGACTGTGTGTGGACGTCAGAGGACTTTGGGTGTGACTCCTGGCCTTCCACCTTGTTTGAGGCAGAGTCATTTATTGCTCACTGTTTCGTACACCAGTTTGGCTGGTCTGCAAGGTTCCAGGGATTCTCCTGCCTCTACCTCCCATCTCCTTGTAGTAGTTGTGGTATTACAGACACACACTAAGGAATCCAGGTTTTCTATGTGAGTTCTGGGGATTTTAACTGAGTTTGTCACATGAATATGGCAAGCACTTTGCCCACTGACCTTTCTCCCTTACCTAGCTATTATGTTTTCTTGAGACTGAGTCTTTCACTGAGACCTGGAGCTCAACTACTAAGCTAGGGCAGCCCTGGGGATCTACCTGTCTCTGGCTTCTCTGCACTGGAGTTATGATGCACACACACACACACATACACACACACACACACACACACACACACACACACACGCCCACTGGGGATTGAACTCAGGTTCTCATGCTTGTACAGTAAGCACTTAGCCAACTGACTGTCTCCTATCCCAAACTTTTCCCTTAAAGTCAAGGAAAAAAAAAATCAGCATAAAAAAAAAAAAAAAAACTGGAGTAAGTATGGAATAGAATTTTCATTTTACAGAGAAGGAAATGGATGTGCAGAGTGCCTTCATGGCTTGTGTAGGTCATACAGGTAAATAGTGGGAGGATGCCCTGTCCACCTGTTCTCGGACACTGGCCTTGCCCTCACTGTGGCATATCAGTTCCTTATTCCCTTGTCTGTCACTTTCGAAGGAACAAGAAAATCAACATTATCAAACTAGCACTGAGACCACTGGCCAGTCAACTCTCCCCTGCCTGTTCTTCAAGTTCACCCTAAGAGACAAAATAAATCTTATTGACTCCATGTGAACAGTTAATAAGCATGCATGGTGGAGCCAGGCCAGAAGACATCATAAAGCAATGTTTGCTGACCTACTTCTGCTGAGTAAAAAACTGACTGCTAAACTTCAGAGAACCTCTAATTACAAAGTGCTGGCTTGTTTCATCTCTTCAAGACCAGCATACCTTGCAAGGTTACTTCAAGTTTCAAAAAAAAAAAAAAAAAAGTATCTAAGGATCTTGAGTCCTAAGTTGAGAAAATGTGTTGTGGTGTTGCAGAAATATTAATGACAGCTCTGTTTTGCCAATATCTTCCTTATAGATGAGATTTCTAAACAGTTTTGTTGAGACTTTTTATGTACCACAAAACTCACCCATTTAATGTGTACAGTTCATTAGTATTTAATATATTCAGAGTTGTATCCCCACAGTCTAAATTTAGAAATACATTTAACACCCAAAAAAAAAACAACAACAACAAAAAAAAAACCAGATACATTGTTACTTCTTAGTTTCTCACAACCCAGGAAGTACTTGTCTGTCTGCATTGCTGAATCTGGGTGCTTCCTATAAAATGCTCCACTTATGTAGCTGTTTGTGACTGTCTTCTCCGGCTTAGCTCAGTGTCTTCAAGGTTCACCAAGTTGTACATGTGTCAGATTTCTTTTATGGCCCAATAATACTCTGCCATATGTAAATATACAATTCGCGCATTCATTGAAGGAGAACTAGGTCCATGAGACTAATCTTTACCCAGGAATGTTATGACAGTTTATTTTTAAAATACAGAGTAAAAGATTTCATTATTCTTTTCCCACTGATTCCTTTTTACTATGTTTGTATGTGTGTGTGTGTGTGTGTGAGAGAGAGAGAGAGAGAGAGAGAGAGAGAGAGAGAGAGAGAAAGAGAGAGAGAAACAGACAGATAGACAGAAAGAGACAAACAGATGGACATAGAGATAGAAAGACACACAAAGAAAGAGAAACAGAGAGAGAGAGAGACACACACACAGGGAGAGAGACAGAGACAGAAAGCCAGAGAGTGGGGGGCAAGTAGTTTCCTAACAAAGCTATCTCTTCATTCTCTGTCTTTGAGGAGGCTATCCCCATCCAGGCATTCTGACCACCCCTCCTGTGGATCTGAGCTTTCTGTGTGTGCTTCTGCTCTTACCTCTGTTACTCTACAGGACTCTCTTGTTTGCTAATAAGCTTGTCACTTCAACTAGATTATGCTCCTCAGGTCAGGGTCAATAAACTTATCTGTTCTAGGCTTTGAACATTCAGCCTGGGACACAGAAAACTGTATCTCAAAACAAATAAACAGGGCTGGAGAGATGGTGGTTAAGAGCACTGACTGTTCTTCCTGAGGTCCTGAGTTCAATTCTCAGCAACCACATGGTGGCTCACAACCGTCTGCAATGGGGTCTGATGCCCTCTTCTGGTGTGTCTGAAGAGGGCAATGGTGAGTACATAAAATAAATAAATAAATAAATAAATAAATAAATAAATAAATAAATCTTAAAGAAAGGAAGAAAGAAAGAAAGAAAGAAGAAAGGAAGAAAGAAAGAAGAAAGGAAGGAAGGAAGGAAGGAAGGAAGAAAGAAAAGAAAACCCCCCCCAAAAACCCAAACAAAAAAACTTAAAAAAAAACAAACAAATAAGTAAGGAAAAAAATATTGTTGCATGTATAATCTGGGCACTTTGGTATACGTGATCTATAGAAAGAAGATGCTCTTAAATATTTAAAACATTTATCATAAAAGGGACTTTGGCCGGTAAATTTTCTTTTAAAAACTTAAGAATTGGGACCATTGGCAGGCATTGGTTTATCAATAACAGCTTCGTGGAGCTTAGTGCATGCATATTTAAAAGAAATCTATCCCATGACCTGAATTTCTGGAATGTTTGGATTCATTGAACAGATAGACTCATGTTTGTTGAAACTCTTTTCCTGCATCTCTATGGGAATTGATCTAGCCTCCCACGCATCCCCCAGACATTTCTGGTAGCGTCTACACAAAGCCGTTCTCCTGTAGCCACACTGGGTTTTTATGTCCTCTGCTATCTCTGGGTCATTTGCTGAAGATACTTAAGGGTTTCAGAGTTTTTACCCACACTCTCTTTCTGGCTTAGACCAAAATATCTTTGGGCTAAAAAGAGACCTGGAACTGACCTGAGAAGATTGATCCTGCCGGTTTTAGATCAGGTGCCTTTTTATAGACATCCCCATCGTCAGCGTGGGAGTAACTAGGAGTATCTCCAGGCTGGTGGGTGTTGGGGCTTGTCCACCAAAGTGCTTAGCGAGGCAGACTTTTCTTGTCCATGTTTTCCAACCCACCTCAATGTCCATGGCAATGAGTGACACCCAGAGGGTCCTTTCCTGTCTGTCTTTTTAACAAAGGGCAATTATGTATTTGCTACCATACTTTATTCACAGTTGGTTTGTTCTAATGAACACACTTCCAGTGGCAGGTGAAAGTTAGGCGTCTTCTGCCTGCTTTGCAAAGGACTTTCAGAGGTTGCTAAAGAGCCAACACAAATGGCTTTGTCTCAGAGTTCAGATATCATACACTCAGCTTGAATTAATAGTGCTTAGTCTGAGAAAACAATAGCTCCTTTCTCTCTACTTTAACCATACACCTTTCTTGTCTTTTTTTTTAAAGACACAGTTTCATATATCCTCCTCTGGCCTCAAGCTTGCTGTAGCCAACAATGGCTATAAACTCTTGAGCCTCTGCCCTACCTCCATAGTGCTGGTGATAGGGAAGGAAGCCTTCCCCCAGTGACCATCTGAGCCAGTGGCAAATACCACTATGGAGCAGCCACAAGCCAAGGGACCCTGGAGCCAACCAATGGTGAAGGGTGCAGAGAAGGAATTCCCCTAGAGGCTTGGGAGGGGTCCTGACTGCTGATACCGTGGCTTCAAAGTTTCTGTTGTCCTGAGCAGTGTGGTTGGTAGTGATTGGTTTTGACAGCTACAAGAAAGCCATATAGAGAGAAGATAAAAATTGTGGCCAATATTTTGAAATAATGAAATGATGAAAAAGAGAAGAGGCTCATTTGCATACGGCTAGGGAGGGATCTCAGTCCATCACAGCAGGTAAGGAGAGGACAATGGTTCCCATGGCAGCAGGAGCAGGAGGAGGCAGCTGCTCACGACTTAGAGCAACAGAAAGCAAAGGTCAGTGGAACTTGGGTCAGCCCTATAATCCCCGAAGGCCAGCTGTTAGTTCTACCAGATACGTCCCATCTCCTAAAGGCTCCTCAGTACCCAGAATAGAACTGAGATCTGGGAGGAGAGCAAGCATTCAAAACATGAGCAGTTTCAAACCACAACAACTTATTAAGGAGGAGGCCTGGAACTTATACGGTGAGGGAAAGGTTGTGATGTTGATGATGACTGTCAACTTGACAGAATTTAGGGTCACTCATAAGGCAAGTTTATGGACACATCTGTGAGAGATTGTCTACTTTAGGATAACTGAGGTGGGAAGACTTATAATGAGTGCACGGAGCACGTTTCTCTGGGCTTGGATCTTGAACTGCATAAAAAGGAGACACCCTTTTGAGCTCCAGCAGCTATCTCTCTCTGACCCTGGGCTGTTCCAATCCTTTCTGTGGCTGTAATAAAACATCCTGACTAAAAGCAATCTAGGGAAGCAAAGGATTTATTTGACTCATGCTTCCAGGGCGCAGCCCATCAGTGAGGAAAGTCAGGCAGGAATTCAAGCAGGAACTGGAAGACAGGCCTGTTTGTTGTCCTGTACAGCAAACTGGTTACCTCTAACCAGGGAACTAACTCAAAGCTGATAAAGTGTAGTAGGAACCATGGAAGGATGCTGCCTGATGGCTCAGTCATAAGCTCATGCGTGGCTAGCTTTCTTAAACAGCCCAGGACCTCCTGTGGGCTCTGTAAAATAAGTTAGGTGCTTTTATTCCAAAGGGGAATACCATCTGAAGTTGGTTTTGTCAGGGGTATTTTATAACAGCTACAGGAGAGCTCTCTCATGGACACCTGACTGCCCTCCTCTTGTTAGTCTTCTCCCAGCAAGCTGCTTCTCTACAGTTCATCATTGAGCCCAACCTTCAATCAGCCTGCCTTCACATATCACTTCCAGGGCCTCGTGGATCAACAGATATCTCTTTAGCTTTATTCCCGTTCCAGAGAGGACAGAAGGAGGGAGAGGAGGAGGAAAGAGGCAGGGAGGGAGGAAAAGAGGGGGCAAGGAGATGCTAACCAGTTGGTTGGTTTGGGAACAATTAACTACCCAAGGAACAAGTTCTTGTGTCTGAAGGTTTTGGGGTTGGGGAGACTCTGTAGATATCCCTGGTTTCTTCTTGAATGCTAAAGATGGTTCTGAAGGGCAGCCAGCTAGCTGCTAAGCTCCCTCTAGTCTCCAGCTTGACAGGGAAGGGAGAATCTAACCTCCTTGAGTCTTCTAATTTTTGAATTGGCTAAAGTCCTTGGCTTTCTAACCTCTGTCTACTTGAGTCCTCTCTAGTGTAACACTATCCCAACACCGACTGGGATGGGTAAACAGCAGCAGAAAGGGGTCCATTTAGATTCTCTTCCTGCTTGAAGCATGAAGTTAATTGGATGGAAAACAGTGTTGACTGTTACCTATGCCGTCTTCTCCCAGGAATGACTCGTGTGCCACTATTGATGTAATGTTTGCCTTGTTTTTTTAGGACTTAGACTTTAATGCAATCTCTACTTCATTATTTTTCACACTTGTTTTCCCTCAGCTTCTCGTGGACCAGGAGCCCCGAGATACCGGAAATTTAAAGATCTTTACCTTTGACTGTAAATGTTTTTGATTGACAAAGCTTCAAAGCAAATAGAAATACAGGTCAGTTGTGGGTATGACACAATAGGAGGCTAGGGAGGGGTCTTCTATTTCTCAGTGTTCATTCATTCACCATCCAAGGAGAATGTGCTGAGTGTGTACCAAGTGCTAGGCAGGGAGATAGCAAGTGAGGGTCATAGAGACAAGTCAGCTGTACATTGCATTTCCCACATGGAGCTTATAACCTTAGACAAGGTGAGGAGAGAGGAAAGGAAATCACGTAAATTAATGCATAATTGCAAGCTATAAAAGGTCATGGTAGACAGGAGTCTGGACAAGATGAGAGTGAATACCACAGACAACAGGCCCGGGGGCAGGAAGGCTTCTCAAAGAAAGCACGATTGCCTGAGATCTGAAGGGCGAGTGGGTGTTTTACTGGGTGAAGGAGGTGGGAGTTGGGAAGAAAATGTCCCAGTCAAAGGAACACTGCATGCAGATATTCATTATGTCGTTCAGGCAGATGATCGTACCATGTGAGAACATGCCCCTGAGCACCCATGGAATTGTGAAGGATGGAACAGCAGACACTTGGTTCTACAGATAGAAGAAGCTTGAGGGTCTCCACCTGCCTCTAATCACATGTAGACCTTTCTAGAAGATTCGAAGAGGTCCTGGAATCTTGGGACCAGCAGTGTCCCAAGAGCTCTCTCTAATCAGCCTTATTCATGCGTGAAGAGACTGTCTAAAGAGTCAAACAACGGGAAAGTAGTAGGTTTTTTCAGAAAGAAAAGTAAGTCTCCTATCATTTCATCTTGTCACTGAGGATATAGGTGGGACTCTTTGTGCACAGGGAGACTTGTCGCTGAGATTTCCCCACTTGTCTTCTGGGCATCTGAAACCCATGCTGAGCTTCACCAGTCATCCCAAAAAGCCATCTGAAGGAAAAAGTTTGTCACACAGGCAAAGGAATCAATTCGGAAAAGGTAGAGACCAAGAGTAAGAATCTGTTGACTTTTCCCCAGGACACCATCTTGGCCATTCTGAATGAACTAGTCCTCTGTGTTCAGTGAGTCTAGGGGCTCATGTCCCAATCTGGTATGTGACTTTTCCTAGGAAGATAAAAACATATGTCTATCTACCTGGTACAAGATGCTGATGACCAAGCAAACAAATGACTCTACCCAAGTCTAGCTCAGAGAGCTGAGCTTCTCTCAGTTACAGGCACACGGGTAACTCGAGGGCAGGTGTGTCACCTTAAGATCTACTGCAACATTCTAGTTGACTCACAAAATTACACCAGTGAAGTTCCTTGTTCAACTTGCAGACAGCTCCACTGAAGACGGTCATCCTCCTGCCTGTCCATTTGCCACTTTTATTTATAGTTAAGTCTTGGGGAGGGGCTTCTTGAGTCTTATAACCTTCTGAACACCCTGAGCCTTGTGGGTCTTTAACTTTCAAGGTCTTATGAGCCCCCCTTCTCCCTCCAGGAGGGGACATTTTACTATGGAGGAAATATTCACTCAACACCATCACAGCCTGCTTGTCTAAACACTAGCTACCTGTCTACCTCCCCAACAGGCACTAGGCTCTTTAGGGACCTGTGTCATTCAGTTCATTTTGTGCCTAGGATCTGGCATGCACATCTCAAGTATCCAATAAATACTTAACAAAGTAATAATCATTTAGGTCTTTAATGGTGTATATGTGTGCTGTATGTACATTTACATGCTCATGTGTGTACTGATGTACTTGCATGTATGTGCAACCATGTGTGGAGGTCAGAAGATGATGTCAGGTGTCTTCCTCTATAGCTCTCTACTTTTGTTTTTGAGACAGTCTGTCACTGATCCAGAGCTTACTGATTTGACTAGACTAGCTGGTCAGTGGTTTCTCAAGAGCCCCTCTGTTCACACCTCTGCCCCCACATTCCCTGTCCCTGCTCAACCAGCACTGGAGTTACATATGAATGCTGAAACACTTGTCTTTTCCATGGGCATTATAGGAGAATCTGTTTCTGTTTTCTGAGACAGGCTTTCACTATGTTGCCCTGGCTGGCTTGGAATTCACCGTGTAGACCAGGCTGGCTTTAAATTCACAGAGATTTGCCTGCCTTTCTCTCCTGAGCGTTAGTATCAAAGGCAGGTGCCCCATATCTCGCATAAGGATGCAAGGGATCTGAACTCATGGCCTCATGCTTGAGGGGCAAACAATTTACCCACTGAGACAACTGCCTAGCCTCAGATACCTTACTAATCTGTATTCTATTTTAACCTTTGGAGGCTGAACCAAGCTGCCTAAAGTAGATAAATGGATTTATAAGATTACAGGTTATTTTTGTACTACTTTGTGCATGGTAGAGTCCAGGAGTAGGCGGTTGTCGGTCCAACCTCCCCAAATTCTATGTTAGACAAAAGCCAGAATTCCTTGGGAACTTAAGAAGCCAGTTTCTCTCTACCAAAGGAGCCATTTCTCTTACCATTGGCAGAGGGACAAATAACTGTCTGTGGTGGCTATTAGCATACCAAAGTTCGTGCTGGCCACCAGGATCCTTCAGTATCACCAGTACCTTGCTCTCTTCACCTCCTCCACAGCCCCAAGTCTTCAGCTCAGGGGCTTCCCTCCCTGCAGTGACTCAGCCTTTTAACCCTGCTATCTCCACCACTCTTTGTCTTTTACCCCACTCTTTTCATCTTTTGCTCTCCTGGTTTGGTTTCTGACCAGAGGGACTGAGGTGTGTATTTTACATAGAAAAGCCAGGCCTCCAGGTTCTCCCAGAATCCCTTGGTCCATCCCTGGCATACTCTGTCCCCAGGGGCTGGGCTGCCCTTCCCCCAGAGGCTCCTCCCTACATAATCCAGACATTTTGTGCTCTCTCTCTCTCTCTCTCTCTCTCTCTCTCTCTCTCTCTCTCTCTCTCTCTCCCCCTCCCTCCCTCCCTCTCTCCCTCTCTCCCTCTCCCTCTTTCCCTCCCTCTCTACTTCCTTCCCTCCCTCTCTTTCTCTACCCACTCCCTATGGTGACTTCCCTGGCCTTGGTCCTTGGGGCCAGTGAACCTACACAAGAGGGACCCTGCAAGGGGAGGACCAGGAGGGGGAGCAGTGACTGGGATGTAAAATTAATTAATTAATTAATTAATCAATTAAAAATAGAGCAGCTTCCCAATAAATATGCATTTAATATAATCTAATCTGGTTTGAACTGGCTCATTTCACTGGCAGATAAATAAAATCACTCCCCTTCTCTTGATAGATATCTCTGTTCTTATCCTGATCCTCTCTTGTGGCCTGGACTAGTTGGCTGCTGGCCATGTTCAGTAAGTACTTCCCTTTCCTTGTTCTGGATTCTTCCAGATGCCTCTGGCAGTTCTCATATACACAAGAAAAACTTTTGTTTTTGGTTTTTGAGACAGGGTTTCTCTGTGTAACCCTGGCTGTCCTGGAACTCACTCTGTAGACCAGGCTGGCCTCGAACTCAGAAATCCAAGAAAAACCTTTTAAATAGACAGTTTATACCATTATAAATGTCTCCATTCTGATATTCTGTAACTTACATGTGACACTGTTTCACTCTTAATGCTATTCCTTTGGGAAGAACACGACACTGAAGGGTAGCATTCAGACCTCCCCAAGATAAGTTATTTCAGTGAAACAGCCTCCAATTACCATTCTCTCTGTATGTAAGAGCAGAGAGAATGCCCTTTCATTAAAGGAGGGCATGACTTTTACCGATGGTTAGGATTCTGGTTCCCTCCTCTTCTTCCTCTTCCTCTCTTCCTCATTATTATCATTATTGCTATTGTTCACATCTAGAAAACAAGGCTGCAAATCTTTCAGCAAATGCAGTTGGGGTCCCGTATCTCCTCCTTGCATAATGAATCCTGTCATTAAGAGAGCTCCAGGGTGGGAGAGAATGACAGCTAGCCAAGGAGGCTTGTAACATTTTGATAAACAAACATCATATTTATTGGAGCAGGCTCCCACATGCTTTCTTGCCTGTAAGTGCAGGACATTCTCCATAGGCTTGGATATAGCCTTCTCTGTTTGAGATAAATCTTTAGGGCCATTAAAAGGGAAAAAAAATATGTTTGTACTCTGATCCCTAGTTACCTAGACTAATTTACTGTAGTAGGAGGTCTTGTGGTTGTTAATAATATACAAATACAAATCAAGGGAAGACATTGTCTCCGTTAATTGACTTTTGTGATGCTAATCTAAGACTTGCTGGCTTTTCACGTTGCCCTGCAGCTGTTTATGCCAACTTGGAACAAGTGGTTTCAAGAGAACAAGAAAGCTTTGGAGCTGAGGCTTGAAATTATTGCTGGGGTTTAAGACACACCCCGTATTCCCTTGGCTCTCTTTATAAACATGGAGACAAAGGTCAGCAAGAAAATAGATAAGGAGAGACTCAGCCGTTGGCAGAATAGCCCAAATGAGCACTTAGGGAAGGGACGCCAGACTCCCTGCCCCAGAACGGCGGTAACAAGGTTGATTAAAAACAGTATCATTAGGCTCTGTACTGGGTCCAGTTAGGAGTTACATTCACTCATCTTAAGAAAGAAAATATGTATTCAGGCAAGGTGGGACACACCTTTAATCTCAGCATGATGGAGGCCCAAGACAGGCAGATATCGACAAGTTCCAGGCCAGTCTCATTTACATAAGTTCAAGGCCATATGGAGAGACTTTATCTCAACAAACAAGCAAACAAGCCAACAACAAAAAAGCAAATGCTTCCCTTAAACCTTGACATCCTGGGTTTGACCTTGTTCTCCTTGATCTCTGCCAATAGAGAAAGCCTTGGGCTTCTGTCATTTCAGTAACAATGAATCATAGAATCTAGTGATTGGCTTTCTCAGACCAGCCCTAACAGTCAAACGGATTTGGCCTGAACCCTTCTCCACTCCCTCTCACCTATAACTGAACAAGTCTGGGACTTGAAGATAAAATTTTGTGACTGATTTGTACACTGCAACCTTTCAGGCTTTGGCCCAACCTTTATTTCCCCAGACTCTCCTTAGGTCACGTGAATAACCTTTGACTCTTCCTTGAAGATGTCAATAAAAATCCTCACTGGAACTGTGCAGAGAGACAAAGGGTGAAAGGTTCCCTACATTGTCTATTCCAAAGTTTCTGGTCTCAGTTGTTAGTTTTCAAGAAATTCTTTTTCCCAAAGCATGGTATTTAGACAAAAGCCAGCATTCTCTTGGGGGTTTTGGAAAGATAGTTTCTACTTATTAAAAGTAGTCATTCTCAGCCACTTGGCCTGGCAGGGCAGACCACACCCAAGATGACACCTGCCCTATTGCCACTTGGCACAGATGGGCCATAGCACTCCTGAGATGACCCCTGTGGTGGTGTGGGCAGGGGAGAGTCCCCCCTTTCCCACTCCCCCAGCCCCAGTCCTGCAGCAGGTGGGAGAGCTGGTCCTGGGGTCAGGAGTGCAGGAGAGCTGTTCCTGCCTCTGCCTCTCTCCTGGTGCAGCACTCAGGAGAGCAGGCCTTCACCTCACCTGGGCAGCACAATAGAGCTGGCCCTGTTGGTGTGGGTACTGGTGAGCCAGTCCAAAGGGTATGAGAGCAGGAGAGCTGGCTCTGCTCCTTGCTGGCTGTGTATCTGATGAGCTAGCCAGGGCAGTGCTGGAGAGCTTGCCCTGCTGGTGTGGGTATAGGAGAGCTCACCCAGCTCAGCTATAACCCAGGCCCAGATCCAGGGCTTTGAGTTAGCCACTTAAACACCTACCCCATCTATGAACTGCTTGAGCACATGAAGGGGCCAGTCCTGCAGATCCTAAGCTGCAGGATCTCATGACAACAACAGGATATCTGAGAGGAGTCCCTATGAGGATCCAGTATTGATAGTGGAGCAGAAGCTAGAGGCCTTGAACCAGACCAGTGACTCATTGTAATGAACATTTGCAAGCAAAGCTGTGTGGACAAAATGGGACACACTGTGACACACTACAGCTTCCACAATGAGTTTTTTTTTTTTTTTCCTTTTGGATAGGAGATTGCAAGGGTGGATATGAA
Organism: Arvicanthis niloticus; assembly: GCF_011762505.2. Lineage (NCBI taxonomy): Eukaryota > Metazoa > Chordata > Mammalia > Rodentia > Muridae > Arvicanthis > Arvicanthis niloticus. Next base: position 165,335,810 of record NC_047658.1, read on the forward strand.
GGAACGGGGAGATGAGTGGAATTGGGTGCATAATGTGAAATTCACAAAGAGTCAGTAAAAAGTTTAAACAAAAAATAGTCCTTGGCCAGGCCGTGGTGGCACACGCCTTTAATCCCAGTACTTGAGAGGGAGAGGCAGGCAGATCTCTGTGAGTTCCAGGCCAACCTGGTGTACACAGAGGGAGTTCCAGGACAGCCAGGGCTACACAGAGAAACAATGTCTCAAACAAAACAAAACAAAACAAACAAAAGAGTCATTCTCCTCATCTCCGGCAAAAGGGTCTTATGGCTTTTCCATTAGCCAATGCCTGGGATGCCTACCAGCATACCAAGGTCTACACTAGCCTCTAGGCTTCCTCAGTCCCTACTTGCAAGTCCCTGTTACAGAGTCATCCTGGCTGGCATACCCCACCCCTACCCTAAACTTCCCTAGCCCCTGAACTTCACTGTCCTTGCCCCAGCTTTTCTGATTCTTATATAACTCAGCCATTTTGCCTCCTCTGTCTTCTCTTCCTCTCTTGCACAGCCTTCCTCTTTTCTCACGCCCAGGTTCAATCTACTGGCCCAGTTTAGTTTGGACTCTTCTGGATGCCTCTGGCTATGCTATCCCTCCTCAAACACCTTCTTGGTCTGGTCCTCATTTTCATTCCTCAGGATCATCCCAGTGTTTAAATTTTTGTGCCTTTCCAAAATGTTTCTCTCCCTCTCCAAACCCCTTTCACACTTCCCCTCTCCTGAGTCTTCAGTGACTAGAGATCAAACTCAGGGCCTAAGGCACTGCAGACAAGAGACCCACCTTTGAGTTACAGCCCAGCCCTCAAGGTTCTCTTTAACCATCTTCCCTCTGGGACTTTCCTTCGGTGACGTGTTCCCTTGAAGTTCTCTTCCTTCCTTCTTGCCTTTCTGTGTGAAAGAGTAAGAGTATCTAGGCACGGTGATGCATACCTAGGATTCCAGTACTTCAAGGGTCTTGACATCATGGTCAGTGTCAGCTACAAACTAGCTTGGGCTTTGTGAAACCTGGTTTCAATAAGTAAGTAAATAAATAGAATAAGAGAAGGGACCCTGGACCCAGAGGGTAAAGCTCAAGATTTATTCTATGGTCTGTGAAGTGAGGATTCCTACCTTGGATGGTGAGAGGCGATTCAATGACAAGTTAGTAAATGTGAATTCTAAAACAATGCTTCCCACTACACTCCAGGAGCTCAGCTTACTAGGTTGTGCCCACCAGTCCTAGAGCGAAGGAGGATGGAGCAGAACAGAAACTAATAGCACACACTACATGTAGCAGGAGTTTGTACCTGCTAATCTTGCCTTTGTGTCTCACACACAGTTATGGATAAACGGTTGTTCCCATTAGCATTGGGAGCCTAAAAGGACCTTCTGCCGTGGGTCATAGGAAATGTTCCAAAAGTCTTTCTCTGAGAGTTGATAAGTTAAAGTGTTTATCATGAACATTTATTTTTACTTTGAGGCTGTGATCTCTGAGACTTAGTAAGGTCCCCCAAACTCTTATTCTGAAAAGTTCACAGATCTCAGGTGGGTGGATGGGGGCCATGACATCACACCAAAGACAGCCTGGGAACTAACATTTTTGTTAGACTCATGTAACACCTCAAAAATTTTTTGAAAGAAATTCTGTCATTTGTAAATGAGAAAGTTGTATGTGTGGGGGAGTGTGTGTGTGAATCTAGATTTTTAACTTCTTTCCAGGATTTGGAGATCTGCCCACACACATGGCTGTCAACAGCCTCTAGTTGACCTGTATCCTTATTCATCTGCTGCCTCGGTGCTAGAGACTGCTGCTTTGCACCTTGGACCACCCACCACCTGACTGTACTTGCCCTTGGGGGTTGGAGTTGAGGTGGCTCTGAATCAAGGAGCAGGTGAGAATACCTTAACAAACAAAAGACAATCCTTGGGGACGCCATTTATACCCTCTTCCAGGGTCCCATTGGTCCCAAGTAAGCACGTCTTCCAAGTGGCAGTTTCCGATTGGCTGGCATTGTCTGCTTCACTAATCATTTGGCTCTCAGGCAGTCTTAAATTGCGTGCTCATGTGGAAGTTGCCTCTGGCCCCTGCCGCTTATGCAGAGGCAGCCACCAGTTTGGCTGTAAGACTCTAGCAGCAGAGCCTTAGCAGAGCCTTAGTTTACTGGAGACCAGACCCCCTGAGTAGACCAGACCCCCTGAGTGGACCACAAGGAGACAAGCTGGGGCCATCTTGCATTCCAAAAGGAGAGCCCTCTTACCCCCCCCCCACCCACCCACCCCACCCCCGCAGCTGATATTTATGTACTTTGTAGGGGTAGAGACCATTAGGCACAATGTGATTGGCAGAACAGGAACTTTTTAAACTTACTGGTCTTCAGGAGACGAAGCTGCAAGGACCACCCTTGTCTGTGTGCGGGCCAGTGGTCCATTGTTCATGTGCTCTGGGTCCCCTCCCCACCTGTAGGTCAGTCTCCACCCCTTGTGGTCCAAGGAATGTCAATTAGCTTCTGCCTTCTGGAGGGGAGAGGCGCCCAAGCGATCTATGGCCCCTCCTTTCCCAAAGGGGAGGGGTCTGGTGGAATCTTCCTCTTCAAGGCCTGCTGTTGGTCCTACAGGAGACCACTGAAACTCAGTTGCCACCCACTCCTTGACCTAGAGACCTTCCCCACCAAACATCATTTTGTTTCAAAGAGCTACAAAACTGAACTGTCCTCATGAGTTCCTATGATACAAGCACAAGTTTGTTAGTAGAGGCAAGAGACTAAGGCCACAGGGGTCGCCCATGACGAAGGTGAGAACCGAGCCAAGGTTTCTGTGCCTTTGGATCAGAACCAACAGCATCCAGGGAGGAAATAAAGACCACGTGAGGAAACGTCCTCGATTTGCTTGAAAGGTCATTATCAGTTCCAACTCTCCTCCTCTGGTCTCAGTCAGGGCAAATGTTTACCCAGGAAAAGTGAAATTCCATCGTGAGTGGGTCCCAATTGTCTTTCACAGAATTTGAATGTATCTATTCTCTGTTATTTCTCCTGTGTGTCATTGCCTGCCCAGAGTAGCTTCTATGGGTGGAAGACACTGGGCCAGAGGAACTTACTGAAATAGGCATTTAGAAAAGATTCATCTTCTATTTGTTTTTACAACAGTTGAAGGTTAGAGGAAAACTATCGTGTGTGCGTTTTGGGTCTACAATGGCTGCAAGCGATACCAGCATCAGTAGCACATACATTGCATCTTGATTGTTCAGATACAAGTATAGGTGACATTGGTGGGCCTTTTCCCAGAGAGGTGGGGGCCAGCTGGGAGCCAGAAGCAAGGCTCCTGGTCTTTGATTACTTTAATTATAGAACCAAGAAACAAACCTTTGATTAGGGCTGGAGGATATAGCTCTGATGGTAAAGTGCTTACCCAGCATGCAATCTGCATGAAGCAGGCATGGTGGTCATCCTTGTAATCCTAGCACTCTGGAGATAGAGGCAAGAAGATCAGAGATTCAGAGTTATATAAGTTCAAGGGTCAGAGTGAGTGTCTTAGTTACTATTTGCTAACATAGGCCAAGAGCAGGGCAGCAAGCAGGCCAGCATGGTGCTAGAACATTATGGAGAGCTTACATCCTGATCCACAAGCATGAGCAAGGTAAGAGAACTAACTTTTAAAACCTCAAAGCCTACCCCCAGGGACACACCTTCTCCAACAAGGCCACACCTCCTAATCTTTCCAAACAGTTGTACCAACTGGGGACCAAGCATTCAAGAGCCTATGAGGGCCATTCTCATTTAAACCACCACAGTGGATTTCTAAGACCTTATCTCAAAAACAAATGAACAATACTTACACATACTAAAAGTAGTCAAGCAAGGTGAAAGAGATAGCACAATGAACCTCCATGGGTCCATTACTCACAGTCATCAAGGCTTTGTGGGGATACACCCTTCCTCCCTTGTATATATATATTTTTAAATTGGATATTATATTTACATTTCAGATTTTATCCCCTAACTCCCCTTTCCCCCACCACCCAGGAACCTCCTATCCCATCCCCCCTCCTCATGCTTCTATGAGGATGTGCCCCCACCTACCCCCCCACCCCACTCCCACTGTATATACTCCTTATACAGAAAAGTACATCAACCTGAGGGGACCAGAGTGATAACTTTAAAAAAAATTTATAATGTCAAAATAATTTGGCTGGGCAGTAGTGGCGCATGCCTTTAATCCCAGCACTTGGGAGGCAGAGGCAGGTGGATTTCTGTGTTCGAGGCCAGCCTGGTCTACAGAGTGAGTTCCAGGACAGCCAGGACTACACAGAGAAAACAAAACAAAACAAAACAAAACAAAAAAACCCAAAACAACAACAAAAAACAAAAAACAAAAAAAAAACCAACAAAAAAAAACAAAACAAAAAAAGTAAAAATCTACAAAAATGATACAAAGAATTCTCATATCTTTTAGACTAACACTCCCCAAAATGTTACCATTTTAACCACACTTGTTATCTTGTATCTTATAGACACAACATTGTACCATTTTTTTTCTAATCACACAGAGTTATTATTATTCTGGATCCTTTGTAGGTCAATGACTTCTGAGGAAGGTTTTCATTCAAACTGACTTGAGTTGTAGAATACTTTCCAAACTCTAGAACATTCTCCGGTGCTGTTTGCCAAAGGCAATCAGCATTCTTACTTATTTTTATCACCATAGATTAGTCTTGCCTATTCTTGAACTTGATGTAAATGGAATCATTCCCCCGCTTTATTTTTTGCTGAATTATTTTAAAGCAAATCCCAGATTTTAGATTCTTTCATCTCTGTGTATCCTGTATAGCTAAAATTTATGGGCATTTTCTTACATAATCATGGTTTTGTGATTACATAAATAGTCTTCCTAATGGGGTACTTCCTTCTTACAGAGGAACACACCAGTTCAAGGAAGGAGAACCACTTGCCTAAGGTCCCCCAGGAAGTGTCTTGAAAGAGCAGGCAGTTGTCCAGTCGGGCCTGAAGAGCTCTTACTGTTCCTGACGCTGTAGGGGTTCCGGATTCAGGCTCCCAGCAGGGTTTTCACTGTTGAGCCACAGGAAAGACCCCCATCTAGTCTGACCTTTTTTTTTTTTTTTTTTTTTTGTCTCCTGTGGGTGCTTTCAGCTGCACCCTTTGGAGTGCTCAGTCAAACATTTTGTTTGAATGCTGCCTGATGCTTCCCGATTACCTTTCTACAAACAGAAGAAAGGCCACCCACAATTCTCAGTGGCCAAACAGATGGAGATGTGCAGACTAGTTTTTTTGAAGACTTCTGGGTGCCTCACATTCATCATGATCTAGATTTCAGAAGCCTGCTGAGACAATGCATCTGAACACAGATCTGACAGACTCAGTTAATATTTCAGATCATGTTTGCAGATGAGTTCTAATAATACAGAACTCCTATGTTTGAACAAAAAAGAGGAAAGTAAAACCTCCAACTTGGCTGCTTCTAGGGGAGACAGGAAGAAAAAAAAAACTTAAATGAGTTGGATTGCTCCTTGGAAGCCCATTCTCCTTAACATAGGACTCTCTAGGAACTGTTAACTTTCAAGACTCTCACCAATCCCAACTGATTATGGTTCCCTTGTCTCATGAACTGTAAGGGCCATGTAGCTGCTAGATAATTCAGAACTTAAATGTACTCACAAATCAAACCTTATACCTGCCCCAGAGGACAGTGAGCCGACAGTGAACCGTCTTTACGGCTTGTTCCTTAAACAACACTGGACAGAGTTGTTTGGATGGGAGTGGATTTTCAGTAAAATATATATTTTCTATATACTTAGACATAACTTTTCTGTTCAGCATGATGGCTATTTGGGCTACTACAAGGTTTTCAAACTGTTTTTCTTCCCAAACACAGAGCTTAAAGGGAAGACCTCAGGCTAGGGGTGGGGGCAGGGACGGCTCAGACAACAAAGTGCTTGCTTTGTAAGCACAAGGACCTGAGCTTGATGCCTAGAATTCATGTTCAGTTTAAAAGGGGGAGTATTGTGAGGTGCACGTGTAATCCTAGAACTGGGGAGGGAGAGACAAACAGATTGCCTGGGGCTCACCAGCCAGCCAGCCTAGCCCAGGCAGCAAGATTCAGACCAATTAGAGATCCTATCTCAAAAAAAAAAAAAAAAAAAAAAAAAAACCCAAAAAACAAAATTGGACATCTGAAGAAGGGCACCGGCTTGTCTTCTGGCTTCCACTGCAGTTGTACTCAGGTGTATACAAGTTCACCTTTCCTCTCCACAAAGAGAGGACTGTGGGGTCTATTCCCTCTGGGAGAGGGGAGACTGCCTGAGAATGGTTGAGGGGGCTCCAGCCCTAAGACACAAGATTTCATTGCATCCCATTGCCCCCATCAAGAGGCAAGAACTGGTCCCCAACTTTGCAAATGAAAAACATGAAAATCATGGAAACTGAATCACTTCTCAAGGTCACCAGGAAGAGGCAGAACTGTGTCTCTTGCCTTTCCCTCTACTGGGGTTCTGTTGACCCATATCTCAGTTTCTTGGCTGTGACTCAGCTGCAAAATGTCTCTGCTTTGTCCTATCACAGCCCTCTCCTTTATAGTCACTAAAATTCTGTCTTCACTAAAGGCAAGATGGACTTGCCTGTCTCTGGTAGAAGAACCAGCAATGCATCCTCCTAGGCCCACCCAGCACCAAAGAGACAGAAGGTGGCTCTGGCCACTGAGAAGGGACTCACTATACCCCATAGCATGATGGCATTCAGAGACACAGGGGCCCAGAGAACTGGAGAGTGGCCTTTTTATTGTATTTCATTTCACAAACACAGTGAAAAAAAATCCTGCTAATAGGATTGTAGACTCTGCAGGCCCAGGCAAGTGATTCTAAGGAAATAGGAAGTATCTAGACACACCTGGAGATTGATTACAGGGCTGAGACAATGACAGACACCCAGAAATTAATCAGGAGAGCTGCCTGTTGCTAAAGAGAGAGGTGGAGGCAGGACATGAGGCTTATGTGTTGGGGCCTTATTCTTCTGCGTCTTTCATGGCTCCCAAGAAGGAGGAAGCGTCTCGGCAGCTCTCCATGATTTTCAACCACACCAGACTTTCCCCAAAGATAGGGAGTTTAGCTGGCAGCAAGGAGGGGTTTTCCCTGGTGCAAGTGTCATCACTGTGGCCCTGTGTGATTCACTGGAGGAGGCATGGTGCCTTCTGGTCCCAAGGAGTTCTTCCTTTCTAATCTTGGCCTGGTCTGCCAGCAGCTCTAACAGAGCCAGGCTTAATATTGCTCTCTGGATGCTCTTGTGATTTGCCACCCTGAGGCTTTCATTTTTCACTTTTGCCATAGCCTACTGTGGTAAGGAAGCTGGGATTGAGTAAACTGGGGAGCAATGAGGCTTGACAGATGCTCCAAGGGAAAGAGGGTAGTCTAGGCTACCTGTGCCACAGCATAGTTTGTGTGGCTCACAAACTCTGTATCTTTCAGGTCCCCACATTTCTATGCAAAGAGATCTGTTATGGGGAACCCACCAGAGATGACCACTCAGATAGTTATACCTAACTGAAAGTTTGTCTTCCACCCACTTGGGACTATACTCAGGTATTTGGGACCCAAGCTGAGTGTTTAGGGTAAAGCGTTTTGAAGACAAAAATCACATTCTGGTATCTCTCTTGGCAGCTGCAGGGGGAGGTTTTGAGCAAGCAAGCAGTTTAACAGAAGGTAATGTAAGTTAGCTGTGGCATCTTGTCCTCAGGTTCCTAGAGTTGGGTAATTTTCCATGGGTTTCTCCATCAAGGAGAACAAATTCTAGTTAAACCTGACATGGCCTCAGCAATAACGTAAGATGGAGAAGCCTCCACACTGTCTTGCCCTCTCACAGATCCACAGACATAAAATCCTCAGGAGACAATCAGAATCATCATGAACTTGCCTTTGACCTTCCAGCCTATGTTAAGATGAAGTTTTCTGGAATATTCTACACTTGTACAGAAATTTCCCTTCCCTTTGGGTAGTTGCTGTAAGCCCCAGCTCTCTCACTCCCTCCTCGTCCTGGCTCTGGGGCATCCTTCTCTGATGTCATCCCCACATTCTGCTTTGTTTGCCCCTTGGAATAGCCAGTAAATGCTGCTTATCTGTTGACATCTACATGAAAACTTTTACATTTATTTATATGTGTGTGAGTGTTCTGTTTGCATGTATGTCTGTTTACCACATGAGTGCCTGCTGTCTAAAGAGGACAGGAGCCAGGCGGTGGTGGCGCACACCTTTAATCCCAGCACTTGGGAGGCAGAGACAGGCGGATTTCTGAGTTCAAGGCCAGCCTGGTCTACAGAGTGAGTTCCAGGACAGCCAGGACTACACAGAGAAACCCTGTCTCGAAAAAACAAAAAACAAAAAAAAAAAACAAAAAAAAAAAAAAAAAAAAAAAAAGAGGACAGGAGAGGGTATTTGATCTCCTGGAACTGGAGTTACATACAGTTGTTAGTTGCCATGTGGGTTCTAGGATTCAAGTGCAAGTCCTCCGGAAAAGCAGCCAGTATTCTTAGACTCTGAGCCATCTCTCCAGCCCCAGAATCTATTTTTTTTAAAACCTATCTCAGTTTGATGAACCAAAAAAAAAAAAAAAAAAAAAAAAAAAAAAAAAAAAAAAAAAAAGTAATGCCCAATGTGAGGTGCATAGGATATGAACAACTCTTAGGGGTGGTGAGTGAGTGCTGGATCAATTTCTGACTTTGATATCCTGTTGCAGATGCACCAGTCTGAGTATGGAGAACAATTGGTTTCATTTGTTTTTCTTTTAAGATGCAGCAGGAACTTCTGTGTGCTGCCCCCCCCCCCCCCCCCCGTTTGTGGAAAGGAGCTTCTGCTTTTTTTTTTTTAAAGCATCATCCTTGTCTCTCCCCCATAGCAAAAGGCAGAAATAAAGGCGGAGCCCAAACCTTTCAAAAGGCCCATTCCAAGCCAATGAAAGTCATGTGTTTGGAGAAGAACTGAGGTCCTCCTGGAGAAGTGGACAGTAGTGCCTTTGCAGAACTGATAGGCTGGGCACATGCAAAAGTTGCCTTCTCATACAGAGAAGCCCCAGTCAGGCTCTGGGCTCACGAGGTGACAGCCTGGTGGCATTGAGCTTTACTCAGGGTGTGTTTGTAGTCCTGATATTTCCTCCTGCAGGCCAGTGCGCAAACAACCTGCCAAGTTTATTCTCTGGGCCAACTATCTGGGTGCTAGGAGAGCAGAGGTAGGCTCATCTCTAGGTCAGTGTTGGAACTGTAGAGAAGCTGTCATCTGGAAAGGAGATGAGTAGGAGTCAGCAGGAGCGTGGGAGGCTGGCTGGTCCATTTCTACTCTATCACACAATGCTGAGAGCTCAGAAGGGTTTGTTGTTATTCATTTACGAAGAGTGAGAACCTCTTAGAATTATGAAAATAATTAAGAGGCAGCATGGCATTGATTCTGATGGTTAGATTACAACACTGGCCCTTTCTCTGGGGAGGAGCAGACATGCACACTAATGCTGTGGACTGGCTCGTGAGTGGGCACCTGATCAGAGTTGAACCAGAGTTCTTCCCTATTGAGGTTTCAGGTTGGAGCCATCTGGAGGTGAGAGGAGCAAAGGGATGAGGTTGGAACTTTGACTTGGAAACTGGGGTGGAGTGGAATCTCCAAGCAGAGGCAATAGGGTCCTTCCTTCCATGGCCTAGCTGCTGCTCACATTCCCATGTTTGGGTGAGACACCTTTCATCTGAACTTGTATAAATTGCATTTGTGTTACTTCAGATCAAAGTGTGCTATGTTAACACACTTTGTGCTATGTGACAAAAAACCCAGAAAGTTAACCTAAAGGAGAAAACGCTTACCTTGGCTTGGAGTTGCAGAGGCTTCAGTCCCTGGTCCCTTGACCCCATTGTTTTGGGCTTAGATGAGGTAGAATCATGGTGAAGAGTGCATGGTAGGGTAAAGCTGTTCATCTTGTGGTGGCTGGAAAGGAGAGGCTGGGGCAGAGAACTGGGTTTCCAACCCCCCAGGAGCAATCCCCAGTGACTCATCTTACTCCATCTCCAGTAGATTCTCCAGCATTCAACACATGAACTTTTGATATGGGAGCTTAAGATCCAACCGCAGAGGCTGGAAATATGACTCAGTGTTTAAGAGCCATTGGCTGCCCTTCCAGAGGACCCAGGTTAGATTCCTGACACCCACATGAACTCACAACCATCTGTGACTGCAGATCCAGGGGATCCAATGTCCCCTTCTTGCCCTTTCCACAGGCACTAGGCACGAAGGTGGGTGAAACTCCCATACACATTAAACAGCAACAACTAAACCATACAGTGCTGACTCACAGAAACAAACCTTTCCTAAGCACTTGACAGACCAAGCACTACTGCCCTTCAACCTGTCTGCCTCCACCTGTACCTTAAGAAAGACTTTTTGTAGGCTGGAGAGACGACTCAGAGTTCAAGAGCACTGACTGCTCTTCCAGAGGTCCTGAGTTCAATTCTCAGCAACCACATGGTGGCTCATAACCATCTAATGGGATCCAATGCCCTCTTCTGGTGTGTCTGGAGACAGCTATAGTACTCACAAATAAAAATAAAACTACTCACAAATAAAAATAAATCTAAAAAACAAAAAAAGAAAAGAAAGAAAAGAAAAGGGAAAAAAAGAAGACCCTTGCCTGAGAAGGTAACATTGTTGCAGTGGTTTCAGCCACTTTGAAGTGTGTATTTATACAGAAGCAAATGAACAGAGTACAACTTTGGGATATTTCATAGCCACTTTGTTCTGAAAGACTTCCGAGTTGCAGCCTTTGCTCTGCTGCCCTTCATCTGACCTTGGCATGCCTGTGCTGGCTGAAGGAATAATCGGGCTCACATAGAGGAGCATAGGCTGAGATGGGGAACACTGAGTTGGGATAGAGGACCCCTGGGCTCCTGGTTTGTTTTTTGTTTTTGTTGTTGTTGTTGTTGTTGTTTTTTAATCCCTTTCTAGTCACATGGTGTCAGGTAAACCACTGAGCCTGTCTGAGGGCTTATCTTCTCACCTATGAAATGGGGAGAATGCTAACACCTGACACCTGGACTTATTAGAAACAGTTTTAAATTCAAGTGCTATGACCATTGCAGAGTGAAAGCACACCACACGGACTGACAGCTCATCAATCATTGGATTCCGTTCAACGCCACTTAATAAGTATTTGCTGAGTGGTCACCACATGCCAGTTTCTGTTTGATGAGCTTATTGTGATCAGGTCAGATAAGATTGGTTCTAAGCAACCAATATATCTAAGGAACAGCAGGGCACAGTTTAGAAAACCTTGAATGGAGGGAGTCCCGACAAAGAAAAAAACCAGGACAGAGTGAGTGGTCTATGTACTTGAAATGGGGACAGTCCTACAAAATGTAGGGCTCTTGGTGTCCATAAATATAATCCTAGAAATGGAGTATGTTAGGTATCATCTCGCCAAGCCCCAGGAGTCACAGTATTTCTAAGTATCTCTTTCCAAGCTCCATTTTGTCCAGCCCTACCAACCAGCACCCTCATCTCAATGACCTCATCCCAGTGACCTCATCCCAGCACCTTCATCCCCACACCCTCATCCCCACACCCTCATCCCTGCACCCTCATCCCAATACCTCCATCCCAGCATCCTCATCTCAGCACCCTCATCCCCACATCCTCATCCCCACACCCTCATCTCTGCACCCTCATCTCTGCACCCTCATCCCAGCACCCTCATCCCAGCATCCTCGCCCTCATCCCAGCACCCTCATCCCAGCACTCTCATCCCTGCAACTTCATCCCAGCACCCTCACCCTCATCCCAGCACCCTCACCCTCATCCCAACACTCTCATCCCTGCACCCTCATCCCAGCATCCTCACCCTCATCCCAGCACCCTCATCCCTGCACCCTCATCCCAGCATCCTCACCCTCATCCCAGCACCCTCACCTCAGAGGCCTCACCGTTCAGCATTTCATCCTTTACAATGCACTTTTGGTGCATTCTCATTTGGCATTTCATGAGGCTGGTGGTGCAGGTGCATCATCTCTGTGCTAGACAATAAAGAGTTAAGTGATTTGATTGGCATAGCTCTGGCCTCAGATCCTGAATCAGGGTTTCTAAGTCCATGTTGAGTGTGTATTTTAGAAGGGCCACATAGCTGGTGTGTTTATTATCTGCAAGCTCACTCTCAGCAGTGGCCCCGTGTGTTCCTATGAATCTAAGGTCAGCATCCATATAACTGCAGATACCTTGCAAACTGGCAGGGCATGAGCCTGGGCTCTGGCCTTGGGCTGCAGGTGCAGGTTCCCCAAAGGGAACAGCATTAGTGGTTCTCACTCACCACTCCTTCCTTATATGAACATCCGTGTATTCTGGAAGAGAGACACAAAGCTTCAAGCAGGTAACTCTCACTGACCACTGGGTGTCAGCACTGACCAGTGCTTGATAACTGAAGCTCTTGGTGGAGTGGGCAGAGCCCATTGTATCAGGGTTTCAAGTGGATCCGAGAGGGACCTTAACCAGAGGCAAAGAACACACTAGTTACATATTCTCAATAAACAGTTGGGTTTCTCTGGCCACATCTCTCTGCAAGCTACTGTCCTTACCTCTAGCTCTTCTGGACCTGATCTTTAAAAGAATGTGTTATGGTTTGAATATAAAGTGTCACACAGAGGCTTGTGTGTTGAAAGCTTGGTCCACAGGCTGTGGTGGTATTTTAGGAACTTGTGAAACACTCAGACAGTTGATCTGTTATAAGTAGGTCACAGGTCACTGGGATCTTGAAGGTTATTCCAGACTTAAGTATTTCTGCTTTCTCTATCTGTTGTCTTCTAGGAGATGAAGTATCTTCTTTGCCACATTTCCATTAACATAGTGTTCTGTTCAGACACATGAAACTAAGCAATCAGGACTGAATTCTCTGGAACTGTGAACCAAGATGATTTTACCTCTCCCATAGCCTTTCCTTATACAGTCTGAAATTCCACATTTATTCAGATCACCCCTGGCATAAGAGCTTTGCCCCTTGCCTCCCCAGGTCTCCTCTTCTGAGAGCTTTTTACTATTTATTTATTTATTTATTTATTTATTTATTTATTTATTTATTTTTACTTAGGTCAGCCTTCCAGGCCAGTGATCTGGTGTACACACATCACAAAGGGCTCTAGCTTCATTGACTGAGACTAAGAAGTATGGTGTACACATCAACTGTAAGCTGTGGTGACTGTTTGCTTGGTGAATTCTGATTTAGTCATTCTACGACCTGGAAATGTCTCCAGCATGGACCTGGATGACTACCTCAAACTGCCAGTGGATCACACAGTGCAATTCCCAGCAGGAGAAGACCTTCTGTTCTCACAGGTAGTAATAGATAGAAAGCCCCCATTTCTTCTTTTGTCAAATATTGAGATGAATCCTGGGGGCCTTCAGAGATACCCTTTTTCAGGGCACTTTGTTTCTCTGGTAAGTTGGTCTTAGGGCACGACCTGAGCAGCCATATTATCTGGCTTCACTCATGATGGGAGAGGTGGCAAAGCCTCAGCTTCCCTAGACAGTGGGTCAGAAAGGTTAAGCCTTAGGCTGTAGATATGGACAGGTTTAAAGAGAGGTCAGGCAATCTTCAAAATTCACAGCCATCTTCAGGTAAATCCATGGGTCCTGGCAAAAGGATTTCATAGGAACATGTGTATGATAACAGTTATGTGGGTTAGTTTGCCAGCCAGGTAGATCAGAGGGGGATATAGGAATGAGGTCAACAGGTTGTGAAAGAGATGTAACACCACACGTCCTGTGTGTGTGTGCATGTGTTTATAAAAGAGACAGAGAGAGAGAGAGAGAGAGAGAGAGAGAGAGAGAGAGAGAGAGAGAGAGAGAGACCCCTTTTTGGCCATCTCCATTTTTAGAAATGTAGGATAGCTTGTAGCCTGGTGGTCAAAGCCACTGGAGCCAGATTCTGTGGCTCTGGGTCTCTGGTCTGCTACCTATTAGCTGGGAAGATTTAGGTCACTTACTTAAGGTCACTTACTTAACCTCATGCGTCTATTTTCTTATATGCAACACAAAGCATTATGTCCTCATGCTTTTGTTGTAGAATTCTTGCAAAAGCCTGAGTGTGGGGGCTGAAGAGATGGCTCAGCATTTAAGAGTGCTTGTGGCACAGTAGTGAGGATTGGGGTTCAGATCCCAGCATCCAGGTAACCACCTGGGTGTCCCACAAATGCGTGTGGGAGGAAATGCATCCCTAGCTCCTAGGGAATCTCATACCCTTTTTTTGGCCTCTGTGTACCCCTCCACACACATGCCAGTACTCACACAGTCAGAGACAGAAAGACTGACTGACATATATACACATACAAAAAGATAAAAGTCTCTTAGAAATTCTGAGTGTGGGTGGGTTCCAGTGCAGTCTTCGTGAAGTTTGCTAAGCAGATGGCAGGGAGCCCAGTTCTAGTTGGTAATACCTTGGCCCTGTCTTACAGCTGTATAGGTCACTCACATTGGAGCAAACTGGAGGTTGACACCTAGAGAGCTAACTGTCCAACTTGTTCTGCGTCACCTTCTGCACCGTCTCTGGCAGAATGGAGAAGAGGGGTGCCCCAGTTTCTCAAGCATCACTGCGTTTGACCTGGCCATTTCCCCAGTGTCACCCTTGTCATTGTTCCCACAACACACACAGATGCACCCGGAAAATGCACAGTCACCTATGACAGCAAGGAGCACCCTAAGGTGTCATAACCCTGCACATTCCAAATCCAGAGGCTGTTAGTCATCTTTGGTCTCCTCAACTCCTTCTAGTCTTTTCCAGTCTAATTTTTTTCTTGATTGAAGGCAGGAATGGAGTTCCAGGGTCTAGAAAAAGTTAGAGGCAGTTCCTGGGATCACCTAGTGTCAGATACAGAAAGTCACTGTGTGTAAGGGCGTGTCCATCTCATTCCTCTTTTTTTTTGTTTGTTTGTTTTTTGTTTTCTGTGGTTTTTTTTTTTTGCACTTTTGTCTGTATTTACTAGGGGTGGGCATGGCGAGTAAAGTCCCTTCCATTTGAGTATCAAGATCTGACTTTGGATCCCTAGCACTGGTGTAAAAGCAGGGTATAAAGCTGCTTGGTGGTGGCACACGCCTTTAATCCCAGCACTTGGGATATAGAGGTAGGCTGATCTGGGTTCGAGGCCAGCCTGGTCTATAGAGTCAGTTCCAGGACAGCCTGGCTAGAGAGAGAGAACTCCTGTCTTAAAAGAAAACAAAACAACAAAACAAATGACCACCATCACCACCAACAAAACTCTAGGTGTGGTTCTTAATTCTGGTGCTGAGGATCGGAGACAGAAACCTCAGTGGCTATGTAGTGTGGCCAATCAGTGAGTTCTGGGTTCAGTGAGAGAATCTTCCCCTCAAAGGCTAAGCTGAAGAACAATAGTAAAGTCATTTGGTATTAACCTCAATATGCATTTGCACACGTGGATGGTATCCTTATACATACTTGCATACATATATACACACACACATGCATGCATGTACATGTATGCACTATAATACACAGAGACATACAGACTCAGACTACACACACACACACACACACACACACACAAACCTGGGCATAGACATACATCCATTTCCTAACCATTCCCTAAATTCCCTTTACAGACTGAATGGTAGGGAGGCCTGAGGGTGAGCGGTGAGCATGGAGGGATGTGTATGTGCATGTGTGTGTGCGTGTGCGTGTGTGTGTGTGTGTATGTGGTGAAGCAGATGATAACCCATTTGTAACTGAACAAGTTTTATCTTGTTTTGTCTCACCGTGAAGTTGGAGTTTTCATGAGGAAACCATGTGGAGGCAGACAGAGTCTCTCCTTTATGATATGTCACATGACTACTCTTGCATGTGGCTATTTTCTTCTCAAGTGATTATAGTAGAACAACCTGCCATTATCGATTCCAAAATCAGATTTCGGAGAAAGACCATATCTTACATTTTATCTTTCTTAGGGCTTCAACTTTATTTTTCCTAAGGAAGGAAGGAAGGAAGGAAGGAAGGAAGGAAGGAAGGAAGGAAGAAAGGAAGGGAAGTAAGAAGCAGCCTGTGTATATGTATGCACATGCTTAAAGTAACCTAAAACCTGGACTTCGAAAGGATGGCTTAAGAAATTTAGGCAAAAATTGTACATTAGGCGCCTTTCCCACTGCTGTGACAGAGTATCTGACAGATCAACTTAAAGAGGGAAGGGTTGGATTCACTCACACCTTCAGAAGCCTTTGCTCACAGCTTCAGAAGTTTTGGACAGGGTTGCCATGGCTATGGTTATGAAATCAGGAGCACACGGCTGGTGCTCCTTGCATCTTGGTGGCAAGCAAGGAACAGAGAATGTAGACCAGGACCAGAAACAGGTGTACCCCTTAGTGCTCTGCCAACTAGTGAGCTACTTCTGCCAGCATGGGCCATAGATTCTACAACCTCCCCAAACAGTGCTCTCATCTGAGGATAGAGTGTTCAGACACACGAGCCTGTGCAGTACATTTCAAGCAATCAGTTGGTATCACAGGTCTCTTGTCAACTTTGATCAATTAGTAGTAAAAGACTAGAGTGTTGTATTGAGAAGGATTCTGCAAGTGAGTACATCAGAGGGGAAGAGCTGTAATTGATTAGTGATGTCTATCACAGCCCTCTGTGTGGAAGGGGAGAGTGACAAAGGCAACCATTCCCATATAAATTAGACTAAATTTTCTCTTAACAGAGACTCCACTCATAGTATTTGATAGATGTGACAGATATTTTAATGAGAATATTTTCCATTTAACTATTTTGCCAACTGGGTAGATGAGGTAGGCCTAATATGTTTTCCCATTAGTAAATTTGTCTGTTATGTGTTTATAGCTACTATACCAGGCTGTGTGAGACTCCCCAAGGATACCACCATCAGTTTCTTTTCTGCTCTTACATGCTGCTCCTCATGTGAGAAGCATGTGTTCTAGTCTCTATTCCCTTCAGTATGGTTATTCTTAGTGATTTGCTTAGCCCACAGGATGCAGCTGGCATGATACCCAGGAACTTCCAGGTCTTCACTGGCTTTCAGTTTTTGCCTACGTCTCCTTGAAACCTTTGCATTCTGAGCTCTGATCTGCCACCTAGGAAACAACCTCTCTGGAGAGATCATATGGAGAAGACTTGAGACTGGAGGAAGGATGCAGCTGACCCCAGCCATGAATCTCTTCCACTGAGGTTCAGCAATGTGAGGAACTGTCCTGAACCCTCCTGCCCAGGTCCTTTGCCAGTTAAAACCCCCTGACTAACAAAAGATGGTGTGAAGCATTTTGACTCACACAGTCATCAAAGGAAAATCTTGCCATTGGGAATGACTAAGTTTGGGGGTGTTTGCCATGTAATAATGTTATGTAACCAGAACACTGACCTGAGTTTTGGTAGGGGTAAGACCTGCTTTTGATCCACCTAGGACAAAGTCTTTTGGGAGAGATGGACACATGAACCATCAAGCCAAAATGTGGTGAAAACACACATGCAAGATTTAATAGTGACCCAAAGGGCAGGAGATGTCCCCACCTAGTAAGGTAGGGAGGGAAACTGGCAGGGGCTAATCTGTCTTGACCCCAATGATTTGGAACCCATTATATGGAACACAAGAAGTCCTTTCTTTTAAAAGGAACATTTAAAATAGGAGAGACAGTACTCTCATCTCAAGTCTACATTAGATGATTTGACACTCCTGGCTAAACCTGATAGGTCTGGTTGTGGATAAGTACTCAATCAAGTTTTCCTCCAATTGAACTGAGATTTATAGCCTGTGTGTCATTGGAACCGAGTTAAGATGGCAGGAGCCTTCTAGTGTTGGGCTTCTCAGCTCTGGACTTTGACACTATGGACATTTAAGCTTTACCGGAATAGAAAGAGTGGCCTTGCATAAGTCACAGAACGCTTATAGTGTCTCTGGGGCTCCAGCCGGTGAGCACTTGCAGCATCCTACCACAGGGTGTCAGTGTTCCCTGTCTGAGGGTGGGAAATCACCTCTAATTGAGAACTACTCCTCCAAAAAGACAGAATTCCTGGGCAACCCTCTCTTGTCCTCGTTGAAAGGCAGTGAACTCTTCTACCTGAAAGCTGTCCCAGAACCTCCAGTAATCTGAGACAGTATCTATATCATGCAACCCAAAGAGTTCTGGACCACATGGTACTGAAGGTTGGGGTGGAGCTGGTTACACAGCTAGGGATAGGAAGAGTTTGAGGAGCAAAAACTGTGGGTGCAGAAAACAGTACCTCAGAAGCAGCCGTGTGGCTGGAGCTTCATGCAGAAGGTGGTGGCGGGCTTCAGACTGCAAGGAACAGCCACACCTTGTAGGTCACACTAAAATATGCAGACTCAGGGGTTGTGCCTCTGGGAAGGAGGATGATGCTTTCCACGGGTCTCTGCCCCTCTGTTGTGGTCTCAGGATCGAAGAAACATGTCTTTCTGGCTACTCCTTGGGACTCCAAAGAATGGAATCCCAGAGAAGATCGATCTCTCTTGAGGGATTGGTTGTTTTTAGAGTTTAACCTTATGTTTCATAGACAAAAGCAAAGATTTGAAAGTGCTTTTTGAATTATGCTGGGTCTCAGGTGAAAACAAAGTAAGCCCTCTGACTTGAGTCAGTTAGATGACAACTCACCATTGGCCACTGCGCTGATGTGAAGGTGTGTGTGTGTGGTTCTTTCAGTCAGACTGTTTCAGGGAACAGGTATTTGCTGAGGAGGCTCTGCATGCTTGCAAGTGGCCAGTTAGAGACTCCTTTCCTCTGCCTTTCAGTCAGTCCTGGCTTCTCTTAGCTTCTATTCCCACTATTCTTGCTACTGCCCCAGAATAGATTTATCTCTTCATCACAAGCTGAAGTTCTGCAGGAGATGGTTAGATTGGCTCAGGTTCTGATATAGGGCAGAGTTTTGGGTCTTGGGCAGATACGAACCCTGTCTTGAGTTTTGTATCCATCTCCAGGTGAGTGAGGGACAAAGCATGGTGGATCTTTGTCGAGAAAGGGTCTCAGAAGAAACTTCCTAGCTGACCCAGAAAGGGGTGTCTGGTCCCACTAGAAATGTTAGAGCTGAGTGGTGCTGTTGGTGACAGTCACAAGCTGGTCATGGACCTTGAAGTCTCAGCCTCCAACCAACTGGCCAAATCCAGCATCCCTGGACTGGGTGCACCCAGAGGAGGACGCTTCTGAGGAACTGGTTTCCAGAAGCAAGTTCCCTTGGGAAACTCTGCAGGCAGCTTAAACCTCAAAAAAGCTACTCATTAGGATCGTGGGGAGCTGTTAATTGCCCTGTCCAGCCAAGACACAGTGTGGCCGCGCCAGCATGCTGAACAATAATGAAGTCTGTGGAAGATGCAGACCCAGCCCTGGCTGCCTGGACTCCCTCCTACCTTCTCTTCATTCTCTCACCACAGACACTATGCCCCCTGCTGTCCTGCTGCCCAGAGACTCTCACTGCGGCCTTCAAACAGAACTGCTCCCCTAGGGACCCTGTCCTGGTGGCAATCATATTCTCCAAAAGAACACGCAGGGATGCTGAAACCCTGCAAAGGCTTGTTTAGCCGCGTTGTCAGTGTCTTCATCTCGAAGTTATGTTTACAAAGGGATAAAGATTAACTGAGAGTGATTATTCGCCCCTTCTTAGAGAAGTATGAAAGTCCAAGAAATTCATCCTGTCTTGGATAAAGCTGTGGTTTTTGGTTGTTATGGCAACAGTCCTGACCCCCGCCCTCCCCCGTCCCCCCAAGCCTCCCCGCCTCGGAGTCTTACACTGAAGCAGGGCAGTTGCAGTTTCTAGGACGGTGCAGGGAGGTAGAATGACCATGTGACGGGAAACTGGAAGGTCTATAGTCTAGTTTCAGTTCCAGGGCCAACTAACAAGTCCTTTGGGTGTGTAAGAGTCCTTTCTAGCAAGAACATCCCAGGGAAAAAAAAAAAAAAAAAAAAAGAACCTTCAACTTTTTTGAGAGGATTTGGCATGTGAAACCCCTTGGCACTTGCCACATCCTGTGGGGTGAGGAGGTGGAGGGAATGGGTGGTGGTGGTGGGGCGATTCCCCTTCTCCTGTCTTTGAGGAAGCTGGATCAGAAGAAGTGGTCTGTCCACACTCAATCACCAGGGGGCAGCATGTAGCCTATACTCTGGCAAGGGTCTGGGATTTCCAGTCGGGTGACCCAGAGGTAGAGGTTATTCAGAGTGGCAGCTGTGGAATTATCAGTGCCAGGTTGGGGAGTGCCTATATGTTCAACTATGATGTCTCAACCGAGACTGTGCAGGGAGGTAGAGTGACCCGTGGGATAAACACGACTGTGCTACTACTGCTAACTTCAGTGGCCTTGCCTGGTCTCTCTGCTATCTGTTGAATTTCATGAAACTAGGACTGTCTCTCTCTCTCTACCAGATCGTTGGTGACCTAATTAATCCACAGTCCGTTCTCTGCGACCCCAAGGTTGTCATAGAGATGCCACTTTGCCTGTGAATTCTGCTCCGCAGAACAAGGTTGAGGAGTACTCTGAAATCAAACTGAATGGAAGTGCCTCAGCCAGTACTGCGCCTGCTGCCAAGCCTACCGACATGAGTTCAGTTCCCGGTAGGAGAGAAGTGACTACCTGGAGGTAGACTTCCTGTGATTTAGTGTGGGTAAGCATGTTCACACATACATGCACACCAACACACACACCTAATAAATAATATTTTTCATTTGATTGTTATGAGTGTGGGTGTTTGCCTGCACACACGTCTATGTCTGTGCACAGTGTACTTGTAGTGCTCATAGAAGCCAGGAGAGAGTCTCTGGTCCCCTGGGACTGGAGTTACAGATGGTTATGAGTCTCCATGTGGGTTCTGAGAATCAAACCCAGGCCCTCTAAAGAAGCAGTGTTTTAACCACTGAAACATCTCTCCAGCACCCTAGGAAATGTGGATTTTTAAAAGAGGAGATAGCTGTATGATGGTGCACACCATACTGGTGCTCTCTCTGTTTGTGGGTATCTGTGTACACACATGTGTGGGTATCTGTGTACATGCATGAACATCTGTGAGGAGGCCAGAAGTTGTCTTCCTAATTGCTTTCCTTCCCCTCCCTCCCTCCTTTCCTCCCTCCTTCCCTCCCTCCCTCTCTCTCTCTTTCTTTCCTTCCCCCTCCCTTTTTCTCCCCCTCCCTCTCCCCTCCCCTTTCTTCTCCCCTTCTCCCCCCTCCTGTGTCTCCCCTCCCTGTCTTCGCCCTCTTTCCCTCCCCTTCCTCTCCCTCTTTGCCTCCCCCTCCTCTCCCTTTCTCTCTCCCTCCCCCTCCTCCCCTCCTCCCCCTCCTCCCCCCCCACTCCTCCTCCTCTTCCTCCTCCTCCTCCTCCTCCTCCTCCTCCTCCTCCTCCTCCTCCTCCTCCTCCTCCTCCTCCTCCTCCTCCTCCTCCTCCTCTTCTTCTTCTTCTTCTTCTTCTTCTTCTTCTTCTTCTTCTTCTTCTTCTTCTTCTTCTTCTTCTTCGAGACAAGAGCCTTTCACTGAAACAGAAACTCCCCGATTTGGCTAGACTAACTGTTCAGAAGCTCTGTGACTCTTCCTGTCTCTGCCTTCAATCACTGGGCTTGCAGCATGCACCTCCACACCTGTTTTGGGGGGCATTTTGTTTTTTGTTTTTTGTTTTTTACATAGGTGCTGGGGATACTGACTAAGTGCCTCATGTTCATGCAGCAAGCACATTACCTGGCTACAAAGGGAGGCTGCTTAAAACACTGCTTAGTGGTAACAGCAGGAGTGGTGGTCTCTCTCATCCCCCATCAGGGCTCTGCCTCCGCAGGGGGCAGCTGACTGTCTTCTCATAGCATGGCCTCTCTGACAAACCACTTACAACCTGTAGAACTTGCCTGTATCTCTCCACTAGCCAAAGTTCAAAAGCCAGAGAGATGGATCTGTGATGCCTCCTCTCCACAGACAGTAAAACTACAACTGGGAGAGGAGTTGGAGGACTTTCTGTGGCCTCCCAGTGACTTAGCAGCAGCTTGGGATTGACCTCTCATTCCTTGGGATGAGGAAGGAACACTGATGTAGCTTGAAGATCACAAACACCCTAGACCCAAGTAAGCACAGGCTTTCCTTGTCTTCTCTCACCCTCCTCCTCTCCCTCCTTTCCCACCTTTCCTCCTCCTTCCTCACTCTCTCTTTACTTTCTTCTTCTTTTCTTTATAAGGTGTCATGTGACCCAGGCTAGCCTCAAACTGACTGTAGCTGAGGATTACCTTAAACTTATGATCCTCCTGCATCTGTCTCATGAGTGCTGGGATTGTAGGCACTCGCCTCTACATGTGGTCATAGTTTATGGTTCTGAATGTCTTTGATGGTCTTTAGGAAAGCATGTGTCGTTTCTGTAGGCATTCGTGGCCATGTTCCCTGGGTCAAAGTTTCTTTCAGGCAACAGAAAGATAAAATAGATCCCTAGGACCCCCTCCCACTTTTCCCACCCAAGTTTTTCTGGTATTGTTAAAATGAGAGCTGCAGTTGTAGAGTCTCTGAAGAGAGGCCCGGAAGAGCTTTATGCTAGGCCTTCATCTCCTTGTTCTTGCTTGGCTCAGTTTTGTTGTCTGCCCTAATCAGCTTCTTTCTGCCATAGAACATGTACCTGGCAGCATCTTCACACCTTGGGAAGGGCCTCATCCAAAGATAAAGCCAGAGGCAGGTAGATCTCTGTGAGTTTGAGACCAACCTGGTCTGTAGAGCAAGTTCCAGCACACTCAGGGCTATGTAGAAAGACTCTGTCCCTCTATCGAACAAATAGCATACAAACAAACAAAAGAAGGAAAACAAAACAAAGACAAAGTCCCTCCCCTCCACCTCCAAATGAAAAGTACTGAGAAAGGATTCTGAGTGTCCAGTGTCTTGTGCTGGCCCAGTGCTCCCACTGGGACATGTTGTATGGGGTAGAGTCAATGGCAGGTGTCCTTCCAGATTCATCCTAGGAGCAGAGGAGTGGCTATCTGAAGAGGAAGTGTGCTCCCTTCTCCAGGAGCTGTGGCTGCGAATGATTCCCACAGGCCTCGATACGAGATGTCTCCTGATATGCTCGGTTACCCATCGATCTTCCTAATGAAAGTTTCTAATGTCCCATCTTCGTTGGCACCACTCCCTGAACATCCCATGCTGGCCCTGGCTCCCTCCCTTCACACACATTTGTCCTCATGTGTCTAGAAGGTGGCCAAATTCCTGATCTTAGCAGATCAATGCCTTAGCTATTCTCAGGACCATATCCCCTCCCCAGGTCAGAAGCTCTGCAACTCTCAATACCCTCTCGATCTCTTGTAGGTCTCCCAGCTCCCAAGTCTAGTTTATCCATCATTCTAAGTTGGAAGTGTGCTGAGTGTCCCTTTCTACAAGTTCCCCTAAAAATCCAGGGTACAATAACATTGTACAGGTCTAGAAATAGAGCCAAAAAAAAAAAGAAAAGAAAATAAATAGAGGCTTACTCAGTAAGTTCCAGGCTCATCAGAGGACAGAGAGTGGTGGCCACAGAATTTGAACTTGAGTTTCAAAGTCCAAGTGTAGCATGTGCTCTGATTTCTTCTACTACCTGGAAACAGCTGCTGGATGGATATGGAAGGTTCTTCTGTCACGGTGACTCTCGGTTCAACAGCCTTTTCTGAACAGTGGTCATATGCAGATAAGAGTCCTTCAACAGTTGAGGCCTTCCTTGTTGCTCACATATGAAGAAAGCAACTGACTTCCTGGCTTCTCTTAGGGCATGTGGGTCCTTGACTCAATGGGGGAAGACAGAAGAAAGCCTGTTTCCAAAAAGAGTTAAGTAGAAGAATCCACAGAAAGCACTTGGCTCATGTCTGGAATCTGTTTAAGTTAATTCTTTAATCAGAGCACTGAGTGGGGGCCGTATTGTCTTGTCCCCAGAAGTTGGAGGCTAGGTGTACAGCCTCCTCCCAAACTGCCCTCTCTTGCTGGTGGCAGCCCCAACACAGGTTCAGGTGAGTGCACTTACTCTCTCTACCCCCACCCCCAAGTAGAGAGGCCTTGCCTAGACAGGTGAAGACTGGCTCAGTTGGTACTGCTGGGTGGATGGATAGATGGGCTGGGATAGAGGATAGATAGATGATAGATAGGATAGATTCATACATAGTAGATAGATGATAGATACATACATACATACATAATAGATGATACACACACACATAGTAGTAGACAATAGATACAATAGAGGGATGGATGGGTGGATGGGATGGAATGGGTTAAATCGATAGAACCAATAGAGAAGTCGATATGCTAGATGGGTGGATGGGATGGGTAAGTAGATGCATGAAATCAATGGAAGGATAAATGGATGAATGGTAAAATGGACAGAGAAAACCCAGGCGTGGTGGCGCACCACCTTTAATCCCAGCACTTGGGAGACGGAGGTAGGTCTCTGTGAGTTTGATGCTAACTTAGTCTACATAGTGAGCTACCTCCAGGACAGCCCATTTCTAAAAGCCTAGCCCCCAACAACAACAATAACAAAAATGGATGGAGAACTGGACGGACGGATAGACGGGACAGCATGGAGGGATAAAGAGAGTTTTTCGTTGTAGTCCTGAAATTAGATAACCTCAGCTGTCGTGCGACTGACTGGTGATTCAACTCAAACAGCCATTTTCTATCCATTTGACCAACTGTGCTTTAGCAGGGACAGATCTACAGAATAGGGTCTCTTAACAGTTACTGAAGATTGTATGATAAAAGCCCCCAGCATTTCCCCTCCCAGTCACAAAACACCTCATTACTCTCTAATTGACCTTGAATGAGGTGGTGTTTACAGCTGTGACTTGGCCGCCATTGATCTTGCATTGATGAAGCGACCAGCTGAGCCGGCTGAATGCAGAATGCAGGACAAGAAGTAGCACAAAGAACTCCATGTTTCTAGGCACCCGCCTCTCCCACCCCCTTTGCTCCCCGAGTGAGCGAGTGAGCGAGCAGAGCAAGCAAGCGGGCCTGTGTGTGCGCGCGCGCGTGCATGCACACACAGTGTGTGCTTTTAAATAAACAAACAAGCAATTAATGAATTGCTGCAGAGCCAGAAGAGGAAGTGGGCCCAACTCTGTCCCAGCAGTAGGGCAGGCTGGCACAGAAGGCCCTGAAAGAGCATGCCTAGCCTCATTAATCTCACTGGAGGGGCCTGCTCTCCTGTAGCCGGCATTCTCTCGGAGCTGCTGGCTTGGCTTGGGCACTTGGGCAGCAATAGGAAGCTCTTTGCATCTGAAGGTGGGTTGTTTTTTTTTTTTTTTTTTTTTGTGGTTGTTCCAGTACTTTGCAGTGGCCAGGGGAAGATCAGCATTCCTGGCTCCTGTTGTCTGGGCCTGGCTGAGTGTAGGAGGCAAACCACTTCTGAGGCTTCAGATCACTCATCTGGAAAAAGAGGGGGTTAGACAGGAATGGCTCTTTTTTTTTTCAACTTGTATTTATTTATTTGCTTAGAATCTGTTCTTGAAACAAAAGCTAATTAGGTCACCTCTCTCCACTAGAACATATTACATTAAGTCGTCTGAGTGAGTGGGAAGGGGGTTGGGAGAGACAGCAAGCTCTTCACTCCTGTCCTTAGTTCGAGCGTGGCTCCCCAGAACCCCTCTGCTCACGCAGAACTCCATTTTCCAAGCACCTCTTTATCTTACTTAGTTCTAAATGGGGTTGATACTCACCAGAAAGATTGCCAGCAATGGGAACCTGACAAGTGAAGCCTTACACAAATTACAGCATGGTTGTGCTGGTGGTGGGTGATAGTGGAGATGGTGGTGGTGGTGGAGGCGGCGGTGGTATTTATTCATTTATTTGCTAACAAAGATTCCAAAGGCAGGTAGTCCAGGGTTGATGGGGCAGCCCCATAGCAGTCTGAGAGAAGAGGTTCCCTCCCTTTCCCTTGTGTTCAGTCACCCTGAGCCCATGACTGCCAATCTCGAATTGGACCTGTGGTGTGCAAAGGCTGCTGAGGCTCCAGACATCATGTGCTCGCCCGCTCTAGATAAGGAAAGGGAGGAAAGGAAGACCGGTGGATTGGCCACAGCAATTGAATCCGCTCCCTTTGAAAAGCTTTCCAGTCTCCAGCTGACATCTCCTGGGCAAGAACGTTACATGGTGACTTCTGGCTTGGGGAGAAGGTGGAAAAAGTTTCCATTGTTACTTTGTTTCAACATGGTGTGTTGGCATCCATGATAAAACAAAAACAACAGAAACAAGAACAACAGGGCCTTGCTAATAAGGATGAGGAGAAGAGTGGATAAGCCATGGGAAAGGGCACTAGAACAAGCTAAGACCTGTTCAACATTTGCGAAGCACTGGGTACTCTGCTGAGCGATACATATATATTCATACATATATATTCATACATATATATTCATACATATATTACCTCATTTAACTCTTGGAACCGTTCAAGGAAGCAAACATCCACGCCTATCTTTTAGCTCAGGATGTTGAGGCACAGAGGATTTATGGAACTTGGCCAAAAATCCTCAGCAAATAAAGAAGCAGATTTTTGCTTAGATGCGGATGCTGGAGATAGAGCCATCAGGTAATGCTTAAAGAAGCCACGTTCTCTCCATCTACACTGTTAGGCACCAGTCATCCCCAAGTATAGCCCAGGCTAGCCTCCAACTTGCCTGGAGGGCTGTGAGGTCAGTAACCTCCAGGATCTTCTCGTGCTATTTCAAGGGTTCTCAAAGAAGGGGGCTGAGGTGCTGCAGCCTATGCCAACACTGTTCCTGGCAGTCTCCTTGTCAGCTGTCCTGGTGAGAGGCAGCTCTGACAGGCTGGACCTTGATGCACCAGCCAGAAAGGAAGTGTTTTAGATACGCTTTGGCGGCATTGCAGGGACTTGACAAGCAGCAATGATTTATGAGACGAGATTAAAAGAGCTAAATATATATGGGCTGGCACAGTAAGAAGAAGGTAGTGAGGAGAGGGAGGGAGGCTGCATGAAAGTCAGAGAGCCCAGGTCTCAGAGAGCACTGCGCTGGAGGGCTGCCACCCAGGTCCAAGGGAAAAAGAAGTCAGAGCCAGGGCTGTGCTCTGTGGGTCCAGTGTTTAGAGCTTGGTGTGCTACCTACCAGCTCTGATTCAGTAGGTAGAAGAGGGCTTGTCAGGCTTGCCATGGTGGCACACTTCTGGGATCCCTGCACTCTGGAGGTGGAGGCGGGGAGCATTCCAAGTTCAAGGCCAGTCTAGGTGGAATAATGAGACCTCACTTGAAAGCTCAGTGGTGCACACCTGTGACCCCAGTTCTCTGGAAGCAGAGGCAGGAGGATGATGGTACGTTAGAGGCTAGCCTGGGCTATACATGGGGATGGCTGATGCCTAAGAGTGTAGATGGTGAGAAAGTGGCATCTCTAAGTGGAGCTTTACAGACACCAGCTACAATTTTCCTTGGAGTCTTTTCAGTATTATTCCAGCTTTCAAATGAGACCCCTGAGGAAGGATAGCTGAAACTGAGGCCAAATAAGAAAAGCCCAATTTCTACCTGGGTTTCCATTGTTAACAGGAAGCAGGCTCTCGTGGGAGGAGCATTCTCTGTACCTTATTCTTCACCAGCCGCTTCACTCAAAGAAGAGAAATGGGCCAAGGGCAGAATGCCAGGTCTCCAGTGGCCTTTGGGGTTGGTGGCAGTGAACACCTCAGACTATCTGTTCTAATCTCTCCTCTTCATTTCGTCAGAGGGCACATCCAGCAGACTCTGTCCTCTTAACTCCACTTCAGGGCAAGGACACGTCTCGCCTCTTCATGATTTCTTCCTTGAACCGAACAAAGTACTTATCTTCCTCTTTTTCCTCCTCTTCTTCTTCCTCCTCCTTTTTCTCCCACATCTTTGCCTCCTCCTTCACCCCCACCTCTTCCTCCTCCTTCCTTCTCCATCTCTTTCTTTAACTCTTGAACTTGGGATAGAGTCTAGGGCCTCACTCACGTGCAACATGAGTCCTACCACCCAGTGTTAGCTGTGCAAATGTGTAAACACACAACTAAACTGGCTATAGTAAGAGCTGGGTCGATTGGTAATAAAGTGACCTCAGACTCAAGAGATGTCACACAGTCCTAGCCAGAATCAGATCCAGAAATGGCACACGGGGACACCTAGGACAGCAGAGAAAACATTGCCCCTCATTCAAAAAGCAACATTCTTCTCTTGGGACTGAAACTTTCACAGATAGCCAGGACGTGACAGCTATATTATGTAGTCTCAGCTCAGTCCATGGGCATGGCCTCATGGATCACGGGGTTCTCCAAGGGTGTCTGATATTACAGTCAGTTTATTCACAGGGAGAAAAGGTTTTGCTGCACCAGCTTCTCTAGGGCCGAAGACTGACGCTGCTCAGTTCTCATTTATCAACTGGAGATCCAAAGGTGAGAGACGTGGAACTTCGTTTTGTGACTAAGCGTTTGTCTGGGCCCGAGGGAGGCTTTTGGGTTTGGGTGATATACTACGTCTTGCTCGCTTGTGAGAATTTGTTGTTTCTTGCAGAGTTCATACTGAAGTCTACCTAGTGCATGGACAAGAAGCATGCATTTAAAGTCCTCAAGTCTTGACTAAGACTTCACAAAGGTGGACTCCAGGTGTTTCCCAGTGATATCCTCTCCCTCTCCTTAGATGGTAACTTCTGATGTTTTTTTCTTTTGACATTTTTTGAGGTCCTTTTTAGATCTCGCAATTAAAATGCTTCTCCCTCTCTCTCCCTCTCCCTCATCCTCTCTCTCTCCCCCTCTCCCTTTCCTCTTCCTTTCCTCCCCCACTCTTTCTCTGTGTGTGTGTCTAGGGCTTCTTTATCCCCGTTTCCCATATGGCTTTGTTGAATAAGTCTCTTTACACCTGATTTTCACGATTACTCATTTACTTAGTTGGCTTGTGGTGGATGAATGGCTAAGCCTCTGCCTCTATCCATAATATCTCAAACAAGAATATTAAAACAGCTAATGAACCACACTTAAGGCCAACACACATATCGTAAACCCTGTGACCTTCAGTTTTAATCTTACCAGCATTTTTTTGTCAATCATAACCCTGAACCATGCACCCTGAAAGGTACCTTACAGTTTTATTTCAATTTCATTAAAGGAAATTCTTTAAGATAAAAGAAGAAAGCAAACTAGTTCCTTTGTTTAAACTTATATTTAAAGTTTTATTTACTTAAACTTTAAACCTACCTATAAATTGCATCCTTTGAAGGATATCACTGAATACAGTGAATTACATAGACATTTTAGTGTACTAAAACATTTAAGTGCATATGTCAATATCCACACTGGAATCTGTTCAGTGCGTGTACTCTCATTTACCTGATAAACTCTAAACTCCAACTCCTTTTCACATTGGCTGGTCCTGGAATTCCTTTCTGTGCCAAGTGAAGATCCCAGCTACACCTGAGGAGCCATCTCTGCGAGGAATTTCTCAGGTTTTACAATCTGCAAGGCTGAGTTGTCTCCTGCTACCTAGAGTATCTGCATATTCACTTCCTCCCATAAGCTTCTGATTCTAACAGGTACTAACATGTCATCTTCCGAGGAGCCCGAGAATCAGGAGCAGTTTCCAGAGCAAAAGCAGGGTCTGTGGGTAAGGCTGAAAGTCCCATATTCCTTGAGGGTTTGGAAGCCATGGAGAAACAGGAGGAAGGAAGTCAGAAAATTGAATGGGAGGGACAGGGGCAGACGAACTGGCCAGGACTTCCTCAAGCAGCTGAAAGACAGTTTCAGGGAGAGCTCATGGTTCTCAGTGTAGATTTTGCCTACATGTATGTCTAGTGAGAGTGTCAGATCCCCTGGAACTGGAGTCATAGACAGTTGTGAGCTGTCATGAGGGTGCTGGGAATTGAACCCTGGTCCTCTGCAAGAGCAGCCAGTGCTCTTAACCATTGAACTACCTCTCCAGAACCTACAGTCTTATTTTTTGAATCAGTAGAAGACTATGCTGGGAATACCTGGCCTCCACTTCTGGGTGACAGATGGAAGCTAATGCTGTTTTACTGTGTCTATGGACACAGGTTTCCCTGAGCAGAATAGGTGGCAGCTTCAGGACCACAATCACCCAGGTGCCCAATTTTCCTGCCCCTCCCTAGCCTTGCTTGAAGCTCAGATCAGCCTCCAGCCTCAGCAGCAATGGGTGGACCAGGGCAAGATAGAAACTGGTGGTGACTGATTTATGTGCTTATTGTATGTAAATGATTTGGCAAGAGCCACAGACCTCCTCTTGACCCTGAGTTCTGATACTGAGCTGGGCGTGGGGAAAGAGCTGCAAAAGTCTCTACCCTTCGCCCACTTCAGGCTTTGAATACTTTGTTTCAGGCCCACCCAACAGAAGGAAGGAGTGGGAGCTTACTGGTGAAGAACCATGAAATACAGTCACTTCTCGACACCATAAGATGTGTTTATAAAAAGATAAAGAGAGAAGGGGCTATATTTCG
Source organism: Arvicanthis niloticus (assembly GCF_011762505.2). Taxonomy (NCBI): domain Eukaryota; kingdom Metazoa; phylum Chordata; class Mammalia; order Rodentia; family Muridae; genus Arvicanthis; species Arvicanthis niloticus. Next base: position 165,366,215 of record NC_047658.1, read on the forward strand.
GTAGAGGTGTATGGAGGAGAGGGTGCCTTGGTGGGCCCATGCTGAGGCATCTCTTCTCCCTGAGGGACCAGCCACACAATGGTATAGTATAGAACAGAGTTTATTCAGGGCATGGGGAGGGGAGTTAAGAGGGTAGTAGAGGCAGAGAGAGAGAGAGAGAGAGAGAGAGAGAGAGAGAGAGAGAGGAAGAAGAAGAAGAAGAAGAAGAAGAAGAAGAAGAAGAAGAAGAAGAAGAAGGAAGAAGAAGAAGAAGAAGAAGAAGAAGAAGAAGAAGAAGAAGAAGAAGAAGAAGAAGAAGAAGAAGAAGAGGAGGAGTAGAGAAGTAGAGGCTAGCCATGAGGGGGGAGGAGAATGGGAGAGAGGACAAGAAGGCAAGAGCAAGAGAGAGAGAGGAGGGGGCAAGCAGCCCCTTTTATAGCGAGTCAGGCCTACCTGGCTGTTGCCAGGTAATTGTGGGGTGGAGCTTAGACAAAATGTTAACATTTTCCAGTCTGGGATTGGTTTGTTTTTGTTAAGTGGTCTCTGCTCTGGCAGAGCTAGGTGTCAAGGGGCAAGCAGGGCACGTGGGGATGGCCAAATGTACACCCTAGACCCTGTCTTGGATTTCCATGACAGTTCCCTGCCTGGCCAGGAATTTGAGCTTTTAGCAAACACTTTGGCCATTCCTGAACAAAGCATTGCTCTGGCAGGTTGAGGATTCCAGATCAGTTTTATCTTCTTGGCCTTCCCCCTCTATCGGAGGTTTTCCTTCAGAGACTCCTTTTTCCTCCCTCCAAGACTACCAGAGGGTCTTATGTCTGCAGCCTGGAGCCTGCCTGGAACTCAGGGCAGCTTCATCCTCAGAGGGAAGAGTCATGTTAGCAGGATCACCAGAACAAAGCCAGTGCTTGTAAGCAAGGGAACTGTGTCTGGTTTTGCCATCAGTAGCTGGACCTTAGTAGCTGGGCCTTTTCTCTCTCAGTCACCCTGTTTCCTCTTGGGGACAGGGAAGCCTGGCTTAACACAGCAGAGGCAGGCTTGGAGCTATCTATGGATCCAAGTATTTGAAGAGGAGGAGTGACAGGAGCAGAGGGAGGAATGAGAGAGGGTGGAGGAAGAAGGGGGAGATTTGAGACAGAGGGGTGGACTGAGGGAGGAAGGGAACGTGTAAAAGAAGAAATGAAGGGGGGAGGAGGGAGGAAGAGGGAAAGGGAGAAGAAAAGGGGGAGCTGGTGAGGAGGAAGGGGAGGAAGAATGAAGGAAAGGGAGAAGGGCTCCCATTCCCAGTATTTGCTTCTGTTCCACTCATCCAATAGGTCTCTCTGTGTCCACCCTCATCACCAGGAAATGCTCACAGTGTCCTTTTGTCTCTAAGAGCCATCATCCTCACCTTTCCAGCTCTAAGCTCAGGTACCCAAAGCTATGTTGACTATTAACAGTGGAGACCCGCTTGCACCTCTGTCTGTCTGTGTTCATACATTGATCCTCACTGTCAGCTCTCTGTGACTAAAGAACAAAGAACAGACTGGCTCTTCTCCGACCTAGAACAGCTGCAGCTGCACAGGAAGACCTTAGGAGGCACCTGACTTCCAGCATGCTCCAGGCAGGGCTGCTTGGGTGCTGGGAAGAGTAGGACCCTGGGGTTCAGCCCTGCTGAAAAAGACACCTAGGGTCAGCATCCTGGCGTAGCCGCAGCTCCACTGACAGGTTTATTACCAAGCTTTACAACTTCCAAGCTTAGTCACTGCTGAAGTCAGGCCGCTCAGAAACAAACACATAGCAAAGCTGTGACCCAGCTGCCTGATCTGGGAGAGGCGACCCACCCTGGGCAGAACTGGCACAAGGGCGGCAGCAGGCTGAGGTCGGGTGAACTACACTTGTCTTTAATTTTCTTTGTCATTTCTTTGAAGCAGTTATGTTCCTTTGAAGCAGGTGTGAGAAGCAGGTGCCTGCAGACACCTGAGAGAGCCTAACACCCCAAGGATGTGGGACGTCCTGTCCCCAGGCCTCCCCTGGGAGCTCAGCCTGAAGCTTGGAGGAGAGAAAGAAAAAATAAAAAAAAGAATTTAAGGCCTTCCTAGCTTTAGTTCATGAATAGAGAAGAGTCCAGGCCTGGATCCAAAATAGTTCAACCCAAATTCCTTTTCCCCGGCTGCTCTTTCCCCATACATGGCCTCCACAAAACCCTGACCTCCCCCAACTTCCCTAGCTGTGACCCATTACTAAGTGCAACCCAGTGCTGCAGCTCTTCTTCTGTCTAGGTTTGCAGCAAGCCGAGATAGAGCAGCAGTTAGTGGCTCTCCTGCTCAACTGAGCACAATCAGGATAAATAATTCCACTTGGAGGCAGTCCCTCCTGCTCTCTGGGGCTTCCAGGACATGGATCATCCCTTCCTGCTGCCTGTCCCTGCGGTCAGCTCACCTCATGTTCCTGTCCCAGGCTGGAGAAAGGATAAGGAGTCCTGTTAGTCGGAAGCATGTTTGGGGAGCTGGGGAAAAACCTTTAGGGGAGCCTTGAGCTTGTGTGGTTCCTTTGGATTACGGCTCAGTGCACAGGGGTGCTCAGAGGTGCACAAGGGTCAGGCCCCGTGCATTTGGTCTCTAGTTCCCTGCCTGACTTGCCCAGATCACATCAGTGCTCATTGGCCAGGGAATCTAAGTGCTCACCCCGAAACTCTTGCTGAAGTCAGGACATAACAAATAACAAACACATCCTTTTCTCTTCGGGACTTTTGCTTCTGAAACACAGTCTGCTTCTTTCAAGTCCTTTCCCCTTATCCCAGCATGCACCAATGTTTCATGATAAAGCTTACTCTTGGTTTTCATCTATTTGTAACATAGTGAAAGCTGCTGTAATGTTGTTAAATACGGACCCAAAGTTCCCAGCCACGAAGGTAATGAGTGTCACTGGGAAGTGCTTGACAGGGCTGGTTGAGTCTGTACATCTAAGAAGCTCTGAGAGCTAGGGGACAGTTGTGATGTCACATCCAAATCTACATGACACACATGTGTGCATCACTGTAAGGGTTTCCTGGATCAGCAACAAAACCCATACTTAGGATATTAGTTCCAGAGTGTGCCAGACTTAAATCCCAACTATACCACTTACTAATTTCACGATGCAGGCCAGTATGTAAACCTTAGAGTCTACAGCTGTCAGATGGGAGGCAAGAACACCTGCCTGTCTGAGAGGCGGAGCTTTAAACTATGTCGGTCGGGAATGGCTATGTAACGTCCCGTCCCGCCCCAGTGGTGAACAGTAATGAATGGCATTTGAGTGTTGCTGAATCTTGGCTAGGCTGTTTGCTGCTTCAAGCTGAAGGTCTGGTGGGCTCAAGTCCACTCGTTGAGTTTCACTCAGGCTCAGGACAACGTGGCAGCAGCTGCCTCCAGGACACTTCCCACAGTAATGACAGGACACAGAAGAGAGCCAGGGTCAATGGCTGCCGAAGCATGTTCCAAGCCTTTAGGTCGTCTTATAACTTATATCCCATTGGCTAGAACAAGTCTGAAGGCTGAGCCTGGCGGCAGAGACAGAAAACTGTATTCGGTCCCCAAGCAGGACCTGATAAAGATACAAATCAGGCTAGTCCCATCAACTACAGAAGGTGCAGCTCATTTAAAACCACCATTCGGTTCCTGACTCATGGTTGGTACTTAGAAAAGGGGTCCGTGGTTGCTGCTTGGCCCTGGATGAAGACCTGCTTCAGACTCATTCTAGATAACAGCACACTCCAGGTCTCACTCCGCACTGATGGAATGTCACGAACTCGGCCCCGATCTGGGTGCTCTCCTTCCTCTCCCACAGTGCACTTCGCTCTCACCGAAGTCTATGTCCATGTCCTATGTTTGTGTGTGTGTATATGTGCACACGTGTTATGTGCATACACATAAATAAAGTGAAATCTAGACTCTGCCTGTGAGAGACAACGTGATGTCTTCTGGGCTTTTATTTCTCCAATGTAATGATCTCCGGCTCTATTAATTTTTTCGTAAGTGTTTTACTCTTGTACTTTGTTGCAGATGAGCAAAGTCTCATCATGCAAATGTTCTGCATTTCCTTTCTCTTTTCATCTGGTAATGAATCTCTGGGCTTGTCCCACATCCCAGCAATTATGAATAGTGCAGCAGCAAAGATGAATGGTACCCATCGCCTGAGATAGGACTAACACTGCAGCCCTGGGCCATGAAGGGGACGCTGGGGAGTCTGAACCACAGCTTACTTAGTAATGAGATGCTGGTCTCATGCCCTGCCTCTTCTGTCCTTCCCTTGAGGTTTAAGGCATGTGTATAACCTTGTGAGCATCTCTTTTGAGGTAGCCTTGCTGAGTCCCATGAAGACAAGATCTTTGTCCTTATGAGTCAGCCAATACCGGTGCTTGGTGTAGCCTCTACATCTTCATCTGTTGGGTGAATGAAGAGACAAACACGTACCCGTTCATTGACACTGATCTTGGCGAAATGCAAGGTATGACATTCCTTAAAGACATTTTGGGAAGTTAAAAAATTTCAGAAGAAAATATGGAATGCCTTCCACATGGCTGGAGTACATGCAGGATGTCTACTTATCCTTTTTCTCTCCCTCCCTCCCTCCCTCTTTCCCTTCCTCCTTTTCTCTCCTCCTCCCTTCCCTCCCTCTGTCTCTTTTCTTCCTTTCTTTCTTCCCTCCCCCCCTCTCTCTTCCTCCCTCCCTTTCTCCAGTGATCTGCCCTTAAGTCCTGGCACCAGATACTTAAGAATACAGAGCCTGAAGTTTTAGAAGCTATGCTTTGTGCTTCCCATAATTTTAGCTAACTCAGCCATTCTGGATTTCTGACGGGGTTGAAAACTTATAGTCTCATAGCCAATCCTGGCTATTTACCTTGAGAGAAAAGATTTGAGTGGATGGTATTCAGCTGACAGTCATTCTAAAGCCAAGGAAAAAGCCAGGTTCAGAACTAAGTGTTTTAGTTAGGAGAGATGACAGAGGTTCTGGTTAGTCAACAAAATGATGGACTGGGTATTAGGACTATCTTGTACCTCACTGGTACAAATCGGCATAATTATGCTCTAATTGTATTTTGAGAGAAAAGTTTTATTTTAACAGGAAGGGGGATATGTAGGAGGAGCTAAGGGGGAAGGAGTACTGAGAGGAAGAGAAGGAGTAAGGAGAGGAGGAGAAGAAGGAGAGGAGAAGCTAGGTGATGAGAGAGAGAAAGAGAGAGAAAGAGAGGGGGGACATGGAGGCAGATGTTCACATGTCTCCACCAGTCAAAGACAGTTTATATATCTAGGTTGGGTATTGGGTTACACTTCTGATTGAGCATTACCAAACTTATAAAGCCCTTGATTAACATTTTTAAAAAGTCTATAAAAGCAAAAAGTAAAAGGGGACATGGGATAGGGGTTTTCTGGGGGTGGGGGGGGGGGGGAGACGGGGAAAGGGGATGGCATCTGAAATGTAAATAAAATATCCAGTTAAAAAGAAAAAGAATACAGAGCCTGGATGTTTAAAGCATAGCTCTTCTCCCAGCTTCTCTTCTCGTTCCAGATCTTTCTAGAGCTCCTTGGTGGGCATTTGAGGTTGCATAGAGAAAGCCATTTACTTTGAATTTCTCTTTCAGATCTCTCACAGATCTTTCCTGTGCCCCTTGGTCTCTGTGACTCAGGCAGGCTTATCAGCCACTAAAATATATATATATATATTGCCAGCGTCTCATTAAAATATTGAAATTTCTCACACCAGATGGCAGAAAATGTGAGTTAACAAGACTGCTAACAGCCAAGAACACCGTCCCCCTGCCCCAGCCAAGAGCACTACATCCGTGCCCCCAGCAGCTCAGAAGAGGTGGTCAGGGCAGAGAAGGCCACAGAGGATGAGGGTTAGGGTTAGATACACAGTGAAAGCAGTGGCACCACTGCCAACCATGCCAATGGTGTAGGAGACTGCACACGGCAGGGCAGCAGCCACAGTGACAGGGGTTTCCTATATAAAGATGATGTTCCAAGGAATGGTATGTATCCAGGGTGCCAGGCAGCTATGGCTGCCACAGAAAACCGAATTCCAAAGAATCAGAGAGCATTACTCTGATAAGAATAGTCCTGGGAGCATTTGTAGCCATTCTCACATAGGGGGTTCCCAACTAGTGGCAGCAAGAAAAAAATACTCCCCGTACAAGTTGCTGAGGGTTCCAGGGATTCCACAAATGGGGCATCTATAATGTCTGTCTCAAAGAAGCCTCAGCATGAGTAATATACCCATTGTTTTTAAAAATTGCTCCGACAAACCACCTGATAAAGCAACTTAAGGGAGGGAAGATTTATCTGGGACAAGGTTTCAGCCCATCACAGGAGGGGGGAAGTAGAGTTTAGCAGGAGCACATGGCTGCAGCTTCTCAAACCATGGTGGAACTCAATCTGTTGGAGAGATAGTTCAGACAAAACCGTAACAAGTGGCTTCACCAGCATAGAGAACAAAAGACTGTAGTCTCTAAAGCCTTGATGGCTGTACTAACTAATGAGTCTCAGCTGGGCTGTCTGTCCTTGGTGTGTGCCCTAACTCCCGCCTCTGCCCTGTGGCCTTCCCAGGGTCTCCTCACTGCTGTTCCAACTCAGCCACCTGCTCCTGCACCCTGATAAGCTTCAGGCTTTTGTCTGGCCATCGTGTGGCCCTTCTGTGACATAGAATTGAAATATCTTCATTCTGTGCCCCTCTTCCCAGTGTGAGTCCTGTGATGATGGTTGACTTTATGCAGTCAGCTGACTGGGCCACTAAATGCCCAGATATGTGATTAAACTGCACTCTGGGTGTTTCTCGATGCTTCACTAAGATTAGTACTGAAATCAGAGTAAAGCCGATGGCTTCCTTTGAGTGGCCGCTTGAAGGACCAGGTGGATCTCAAAGGTTAGCACTCTAGGAGACAAGAGGCAAGCTTGTTGGTGGGCTTACTGTGACTAGACCTCTTTTGGAGTCTTGGGATTTAGGGGGGGGCATCATTCTGGATTTTGTTCTGTGGCTCTCCTGGTCTGTAGCTGGTGTTGTGGTTGAGTTTTTTGGTAAAGTCATCTGAGAAGAGGGAATCTCTGTTGAGAAAATGCCTCTAGAAGATTGGCCCATGGAGGCATTTTCTTGATTAATCATTGATGTGGGAGGGTCCAGGTCACTGTGGGTGGTAGCACTCCTGGGCAGGTGGTCTTGGGTTGGATAAGAAGGCGGGCTGAGCAAGCCAAGGGGAGTAAGCCAGTATGTAGCATTCCTCCATAGCTTCTGCTTCAGCCCCTGCTTCCAAGCTCCTTCCTAGGTTCCTTGAGAACCTGCCTTAGCTTCCCTCATTGATCACTGTGATCAGGATGGGTAAGCCAAATAAATCCTCTCCTTCCCAAGCTGCTTTTGGCTGCGGTCTTTATCACAGTGATTAAAAACAAACTAAGACATGAGGTCTGGGGTAGCACCAATCTGGCTGGGGTAGCACCAATCTCCCTGGGCTCCAGCTAACTTGCCATGGATGTGTTTCAGTCCTTAATTGTGTGAGGTAATGCTAGTTCTCTCTCTTACTCTCTCTCCTTCCCTCCCTCTATTCTTTTCTCCCTCCTTGGCTCCCTCTCCCATATTTCCTCATCTGCTTTCTTTGCCTCCTCATGATTTGCCAGGCTCAGCAAAGCATCCCTGAAGAGGGTAAAATGGCCACTGCCTGAGAGCCTCACCTGAGTCATGGGGAGAAACCTACAGGGACTATGTGGGTTTGGTGGGTGATAATTTAGGTTGCTTATTCCAAAGACCAGAAGCTCAATGTCAGGGCTGCTAATCCATCTCTGTGTGTCTCCTGGATCAACCCAGAGAATTAAATCCAGAATTGAAATGCTACAGTCATTCTGGACAGGAGAGCTTACTTAGCAAGACCAGCTCTTTCCTTGTGGAAAAGGGAGGCCTAAGACCTGCTTGAGAAGGAGGTTAGGATGGGGTTCTGCTAGGGCGCTGGAATCTGCTGCAGGCTGAGAAACAGAGTCCTTGTTACTTCAGGGCTTTTAAGTTATGGTAACCTGTAGGGTGTAGAAGGATGAAGACTCCTCAGACAGGGTCTTCTCTGGCCACCTTTCCCACAGGAAGCCTCCCTGAAGTCAGGCCTTCTCAGTCCTTCCCACACAGCTTCTACCTCTCCTAAGCCTCATCTTGGGTGGCTGTCTGTTTTCTTTCTTTTCATCCCAGGAAATTCTATGTCCCAACAGATAGAACATGGGATTCCAAGGTGATCCAGGGGGGAAAGCTGTTGTGAAATTTCTCAGGCCAAAGCAAATCTATTTTATCTGGCTCAGGCAAGCTCCTGTTTGCCCAGTATATAACCCCAAATCTAGGGGACCCCACAGAAAGGATTCCCTCATGGGAGGAGTTAGGGGTATAGAGCTGTTAATTCCAAAATGGCTCTGACTCTTGTGGCTATGGGACTGAGGAAGACACTCTGCTTCTGAATGTCTTATCTGATTGTCTATGAGATGAGAAGGTAATGGTTCCTGTCTTTGGAGGAGGTTCCAATTAAATTGTTAACACTTAGAGTGATTAAATCACAAGGCATAAAAACAGTTATTTAGACTGTGGTGCCTACCATGAGTAATTGTGGTTAATGAAAGGCAGGTCCTGCCACCTCTGTTAAATGAGATGTGTGTGGTTATCTGGAATGAGATATAGAGAATTTCTACAAATTCTCATTCTTTCTTCTTCCCTGATTGCTGGCAGACTCAGCCTTAGTAAGAAAGCTGTGAGAGTGAATTCGGCTGTGGGGATGGTCAGAGAAAACACGGCCTTGTCTCAAGGGGCCTCATAGCTGGAGACCAGGTTGGAAGTGAGACCACTGTACAGTGTCATGCCTGCTCATGGTTCTGGACTCTGCTGGCCCCACAGAGCTGGCTGCCCTTCACATCATGGTTTCCAGGAGAACCTCTTACAGCAGAGCCGCATCTTCTGGCCCTGGACACAACACAAGGTAAACTTCTGATTTCATTTTCTCTAGCAACAGAGTAAGCCCATTCTCCTCCCTGACCTGGAGGCCACTTTTACTTCCCTTCCTTTTGGATGTCTGGGGTACTTGATTGGGCCATGGGGTGCCCAGATAACTGGGTAGTCTTATCTTGGGTGTGTCTCCGCCAGTGTTTCTTGACAGATAATTCTTTAAAATAGTAGGTTGAGAAGAGCAGTTGGTGGACTCATCAATTGCACATTTTTTGAAGTATAAGAGGTGCTTCCTGCGTCAGTTGCTTTTCAATTGCTGTTGTAAAATGCTATGATCAAGAACATTATAGAAGGAAGACTTTATTTGCACTCAAGGTTCCAGAGAGGTAAGAGCCAATCGTGGCAGGAAGCATGGCGGCAAGAGGCAGGAGGCGGCAGGAACTGGATGCAGAGCTCACAAGTCTTCAAATGCAATCGTGAAGCAGAGATGGGAATGGAGATAGTGGTTGGCTTTTCATCTCAAAGCCTGACCGCAGCGATGCACTTCCTCCAGCAAGGCTGTACCCCCTAAACGCCCCCAAACAGTGCCTCCAGCCAACTGAGGACTAAACGTTCCAATGTCTGAAGCTATGGGTATATTTCTTATTCAAACTACCACACTTCTTTGTGGCCTTTGAATTTGTGAATCATCCTGAAGACAATGGGACTTCACTAACACAACATGTAAACTAATTACTTGTCTTTTTCTACAAACACAGCCTCTTGGCTGTTTTCCTGGAGAAGTCTGTGGATCCAGTTCCTTGCTGAGGGAGTCTGGGGTCCTTCTCATAGGCCCATGGCCTCTCTGTCATTCATCTTGTTAGAAAAGGAGTCCCTGCATAAGAGGCTTCTTCAAGATGCCAGGGCTTCAGGGTCTGTTTTTAGTACCTCAGTGCCTGTAGTCTTGATACCCGAGTGTCACGGGAGATCTGCTGGCATGTATAGTACACATTGCACGCCCCTCCCCGTTGGCTTTACTTACCAAGAGGGATGCACAAACCCAGTAAGGAAAACCCATCAACACGCTTTGACCTGCTATGTGGTGCAAATCTCTTGCGGAAGCAGCAACGGGGCATTATGGGAAAGATGACCTCAATTCGGAAGCGGTGTTTGTTGAATTCAGTCTTCAGCCAGTTCACGTTCCTCATACGAGTGGAAATTATTTCTGGGATTAAGTTTTCACCGCACTGAATGCGTTAGTGGGTTTCTGCTTTTTTGTCTTCAGACAGAGGACATAACCCTCAGTGAGGCGGTCTGTGGGGACCTGGACAGCTGGTGTGGTGGCAGAATGCTGGCTGACCGCAGGGATTAGGGCCAAACGCATGCAACCCATTTCACACTGAAAAATAAGCTGATTTGTTTTTTGTTTTTAAATAAGCCTTATTAAAAACTGGCCGCTGCTCATGGAGGATCTGTGGAGAGCGTCACCGGGCGGGACGCTCCCAGGCTTGGCAGCCAGCAAAGCTGCTTTCAAATCGCCACTCCTTTTAGCTACAAGCTCAGGAATCTTTCACAAAGTTTCACTACCCAGGGCCAGGAGCTAAGGTCTCATTGGTGGCTGAGTGTGGGTAGCTGTGGGCCGGATTGTCAAGTTTCATGGGACATGACAGCCCTTCCTACTCTCTGCAGACATCAGCCTTTCTGTGATTTCTTCCAGCCATGACCTTTCCGGTCAGGCACAACTTCCCAGTGCAATGATTTTATCCCTTCATCTGCATCCTCTTCACCAGAGACCCCACCATCATTTTGAAACAGAGCAGCAGTAACCATGGGGTATCCGGTTTGTGTCTGAGGGATCTACAAGTCAGAGCTACTTCTTCCCTATCGTATTTTGGAGGAGTGTACGATGTGGGGATACATGTAATGATGCATGAGGTGTCTGCCCTCTGGGCTGGCGGCAAACACGTGGGGGTGTTCTTTTAATTCTTTGAGAATTCCACACAAATAAAAATAATCCAAATATTTTTCTTCTTTCCCTGTTGAGTCCAGCTTGTATTGTGCACACAAGCTCGTGGTTGTACACTGTCATGTTGTCGTATTGTTGAGTAGTACAACAGCTGGGATGTATTATCAGACTTTGGGGAAGCAAGTATTAAGATAATATATACTATTGTTTTATCTGGGGGGCTGGGAAGCTGATAGGTGAATGAATGACTATTTATAAGCATCCCCAAACAAAATAAGAAACAGAAGAAAAAAACTCACACCAATGATAGTAATCCTCAGAAGAGTAGGACCGGGAGAGGCGAAAACTGTAGACTTGTTCTGCATATTGTAATATCTATGCAATAAAGTGGGGGAGAGAACTCTAACATTAGGGGGGAAGCTGTTGTTCTAAGCAATGTTGTTCTGGGGCTCTGTGGATGCATGTTGCTTTTTAGGGGTTAAAACAAGATACCCCACTCCTCGACTCTCTGCCTGCCTTACCTCCAAGAAGTGCCTGCTGCTACACACAGGTGTAAAGTTGGAGGCTGGGCAGGTGTGACAGAGGACACGAGTCCAGTCAGTTCCTCAAACCTCTGCATCTCATGTCTCCAACCACCTTGGATCCATGATGTACATGAAAAGACAGATTTGTAGGAGACTCAGCTGCTCAATAGTCCAGCCACTGCTTAACCACAGCTGGTTCCTTGTTGGCTATACACAATTATTTCTCAGATCATGGGAAACTGATCTTCAGGAATCTGCCTTGGCCCACAGTCTCTATTGTCTCAGGGTGCTCCCTGTCCTCGGCTTTTCCACATACAACTGTCCTCTGCAGTCTAAGGTACTTAGGGAACCTAAGTGACTCTGGTTTACCCTCTCTCTGAACCTAAACAGCTTACAAGGCACAAAACCCACCTCGTTGCTTTGGAGTGGATTCTTCCTCAGGGATCATAGCATCTTGGTCATGGAGTCTTCCTGAAGAGCACTGCCCAGTGGAAGCAAAGTCGAGCCCTGTCTGGGTAGGTACTTCCACAGGACTCTAGACACCATTATCAGAATGGCTTCATCAAATGTTCCCCTTAACTTTCATGTTTATTAAATGATTTAAAATACACACTAGTGTGAGGTAAGGGATTGGGACCCTGCCTAAGTGTCATGGAGTGTGGGGGTGGGGGGTGGCTCCTAAATATGATGAAAAATGTATGTGTTCACAGAAGAGCATGAACTCCTTGGCTTCTTTGACAGAAACAGACAGGAAGCTCATGCAGGCCTCCCTAGTGGATGATAGCCTGTGAACTCATGGGATGGAAAGTATACTTTCTCAGCCCCATAGCAGGGCTGAAGACCCCACTACCCTTCTTCCACAGTGGTCTCCACGGGTGCAGAGCTGCAAAGGACGCTGTCTCAAGGCCAAGGCCTCCCATTCTAGAGGAGGGGTGTGAAGTCCATGACAGACTGGCATCTGGAGTCACTTATGTAGGTGGACCCAGAGCTGTGTTCAGACTTAGGAGTCCACTCTCTGCATTGCTTGTGAGGTGACAGGTAGTGGAGGGGCTGAGCAAAGAATGGAGACTGGAGATAGCTGAAGGCCGAAGGCATCAAACCCAAATGCTGTCTCCAGTCCAGACACAGGAATGGCAGGGTGGGGTGACATGTGTGCCTGCCACTTGCTTCAGCTGCTCTCCCCAAACCAATTACAGAGGTGACATTTTTGGGTAACTCAGTATGGGATGTGTTCCCAAACTCCACCCCCTACCCCTCTCTCCCTCTTGAAATAGGGCCTCCTATTTCAAGGCTTAGGCTGACCTTGAACTCTAACTTTCCCACCTCACCTCTGTAGTGCAGGGATTACAAGGGTGTGCCACCTGTTTACACACTACTTGGGCTTGAACCTAGGTCTTCCTGCGTGCTAGGCAAACAATCTACCAGATGAGCTACACAGCCTAAGCTTACACGTTTGCATTTTAGATAGATGCATTTTACGGAGAGAAAAAAAAAATCAGGGATGTAAGTTCCTCTTTGTGTGATAGCATTGTGATTTTTTGTCACATAGCGGTCGGCATTGGGTGAGTAGGACCCTAGGCTGAGCAAGCAGGCTACACACTGTGGCTTCTAGAATTTTAAGAATAAGGGGGCATGAGCAGCCTGGATTCTGGGGAATGAAGATGGCTAAGGCATGGAGTGGGAGGTGTTAGTGAACGTAGCCACAACGAGACAAAGCCAGAGTTGGGAGGCTCCAGTGTAAGGAAGTAGAGCATAATTCTCTTGTACAAGGAAGCAAGCTGGCAAGATCCACCCCCCCCCCACCCCCAACACACACACACATTGAAGTGTTCTTGGGAGAGTTTCTAGCAGTAGTTATGAGACCACACATCATGCAAAGGGCTACCTACTGCTTGGTTCATGCTCTCGCCCCGGCCGAGGGCTTTGATCATCCTAAGATTTATATTGCCGATGAAGAATTTTGTGACATTCCTGCTGATGTGGAAAAGGGACTCAGGACAGTCGGAACAAAAGGCGACAAGAGAGCACATGGTTTAAACAATGTAAGATAGAATTCAGTTTTCTCTTTTAGGTGAGCCCAGTCTGGAGATAAATGTAGACTCCAGAGTAACGCCAAAGTCATCCCTAAGAGGCAATAGTTTGGTAGTCCAATATGGCTGCCTAAAGACCTCTCTAGTCGTGTATGCAGCTCCAGGCCTACATAGGGAAGAACTGGGTGGCTCCTTTCCTTGGCATCCTCTCTGGAAGTCATCTGTAACTTGCTTCTGCTTGCACTTCATTGTCTAGAATCCATCACAAAGTTACACCTAGCTGCAGGGAAAGCTGGAGAGCGTGTAGTCTTTTTTTTTTTTTTCAATTTTATTTTGTGTATTAGGGATTGGACTTTGGGCTGGGAACAGTTAAGGGCTCTATATCCTTTGCTTTACTCCTTTTTTTTTGAGACATGATCTCACCAAGTTTCCCAAACGAGCAGAATAATCACGTGTGCTGATCTGAACGCCAACTTAGAGGATGTGGCACAGGCTTACAGTGGTGAGGGAGGGAGAGTTCTTGACAAAAGGGGGTAGGAGGATGGGCTAAAATAATAGAACTGGGAGACGGCGTACAGTGGGGTGGGTGAGAAGCAGCCTAGTGCAGGGAGGAGGGTAGGACCCAAATGCAGCTGACCTGTAAAAGGCCAGAATGCTGGGACAGGGAATAGCTTTTCTGCAGGGCACAGGTGGATAGAAGATGAAAGCAGAAGGCGCCAAAAGGCTGGTGCCTCAAGTGGACTGAAAGCATCTCCCGACCTCTAGCCTGTGGCCCCCTCCCTAGACACCGTAAGCCAGAGTTGAAGATAATGACAGCACTGTATTCCATCCCGTTCTGACAGGTGTTGGTAAGGCCAGGCTCTTGTTGAGAGGGCATGAGAGTGGCTTCTTCATCTCCTCCAGCTTTTGATGGTGCTGTGCATCCCTTGGCTTGCAGATGCATTCCTGTAGCTCCTGGTCCCCTAGGGCCTACACTTTTCCTTCTCCACTTGGTGTGTTCCTATACAAGCCACTCTTGTGTTATGAGGACCCTGGTCATTGGGTTACAGGCTCTGGAATCTGGAGTGCCTGGTCTGCTTGATTATGCCTGCCCAAATTCTCATAGCAATGAGAGCTTCAACTCAGGGGGACTAGAATTGCTATTTCTCCTCGTACGCTTATACTGGAGCTGCCCTGGGCCATTAAAAAGACCCCAAGCTCACACTAGATTCCACAGCTGTAACCACTGTGAACCAACAAATCCCATTTCCCCCTAATTTATTAGCTTAGCAACGATCTACTGCCTTTCAGTGCAGGGCCTGACAAACATACACTGTTTTCCTACTGACTTCCAGCCAGGTATGTGGTGAGGAGTCTGGCCAGCTGGCAAGGAGCATCCCTGGGCCAGGGAGACTGGTAGGGATGTAGCCAAGGCTTCCCCTTCGATTTCTTTTCTGCCTGGTCATGGGGGCTTCTTGGCAAAGAGATGGATGATGGCCTAGTTCTGCAGTTCAGAAGCCCATAACTACCAGCCTCTCTGCCCTGGCTCTGTATCTGGTTTCTGCATCCTTTTCAACACTTGTGTGTGTGTGTGTGTGTGTGTGTGCGTGCGTGCATGCACACATGCGTGTGCATATGCATGCATGCACATGTGTGTGTGTGTGTGTGTGTGTGTGTGCAAGTACATGCCTAGAACATTTGGAAGCCAGCCTTGGACGCTATTCCTCAGAAGCCCAGGAGCTGTTAACCTTGCTACAGTTTGTTTGTTTTGGAGACAGTGTCTCTCCCTGGGACTTGGGGCTTACCAATGAAGCTAGGCTGGCTGGCCAGTGAGCCCCATATGATCTGCCTGTCTCTGCCTCCCCAGAGCTGGGGTTGCAAGTGCAGATCATTAAGCCTGGATTGTTGTGTGGGTTCTGGGGACCAAACTCAGGTCTTCATGTTGGCTGACTCTGGTGGGAGTGGTGACTCAGTGTCTACCAATTTCACCAGCCAGCAGCAAGCTTTTCTTCTGGCTGCTACGTCAGTCCCCTGCTGTGCCTCTGGACTGTGTCATTTGCTAGGGCTTCAGGGACAGTGTTACAGACTAGGTATCCAAACAATAGGCATTTTATTTTTATTTTTATTTTTTATTTTTAGTTTGGTTTGGGGTTTTGAAGAATGAGGTCAAAGTCTCCTTCCTTTCACAGAATTTGCTGGTGAAGGAGAGTGGATCCCTTGCCCACTCCCAACCTCTGGCAGCATTTGGCATTTATGCAGCAACATTCATTGCCTGCCTCTGCCTCCTGATGCTTCCTCCCCGAGTGTGTGCCTGCCACCCTTTAGAGGCCCAGTTCTATTGAGTTTTGGTCCTTACTACTTCCATTCCAACTTTGTCTCTCCTAAGCATGTCTGTTGTGACCTTGCCTCTGAATAAGTTTGCTCTGAGGTACTTTATCTTCCAAACTTTGAGCCAAACCATAATGAGTCAACCCTTAACAAGGCTCAGAAGTCTCACCTCCTCCAGGAAGTCCTCTGTATTCCCTGCTCTACAATTCCATTCTCTAGGACTCCTTAGCACAGACTGTCCTAGGTTTAGCATGACTCCTGTTTGGTGTGTATGATTTCTCCTAAGTGGGCTTTATTCTGGAGCACAGCACAGTTAGCTCTTGGACCCACATGCAGTCCAGCAGAAGAAGCTCCCTCATCTAGTGTGGTTAACAATGGAGGAAATATGGTGACTTGAACATGAAAAAAGAGTGATGGCTGCCTGCAAGGACCCAGCATACACTGGGCAGCTGATGTGGGCAGGAGTAGCAAGTCAAAGCCAAGCCTGGTGTGGGTGAATAAGCTGCACAGGTCACTTTCTGCATATCAGACAGGTAGGCCTGGTCCTTGCACTGAGGGCTGCAGAGTGCCCAACCTCCTGATAGAATAAATCTACCAACCATTTATGCTGAGACCATCTCAAACACTCCTGTGTGCTCCAGGTGTCAAGGGGAGTAGCCACACAGGAATAAATTTAAAAATAAATAAATTTATAAAATAAAAAAAATAAAAAATAAATTTATAAATTGACAGGAATTCTGAGCCCCAGACGGGGGACTCCTCTGGAGTCCAGGTTTAGGGAAATAGTGTTGTCTTTAGTTATATAACATGAATGAACATAGTAGGTCCAAAGGAGAGAATGCCAGACAGGCTCATTTGATTCACAGTGTCAACATGCCCAAAGCCTGAGGCCCGTCAGAAATGTGGTGTGTGTGTGTGTGTGTGTGTGTGTGTGTGTGTGTGTGTGTGAGAGAGAGAGAGAGAGAGAGAGAGAGAGAGAGAGAGAGAGAGAGAGAGAATGTAGACATAGAGTACCAAGAAATGGGAGATACTGCCTTCTCTTAACAAGATAAAGCCCAGGCAGAGTTAACCTTCCTCTGCCCTTGACCTTACCCAGAGGGAGACCAGCCTGTGCTTCAGGGCTGTGTGGTCAAGTCATCTTATGTAGGATTGTTGATGCTTCTGTGGCCAATGACATGTGCTTCATCCAATGAACCTTCTGTTATGGTTAATTACTGTCAGCTTGGTGGAACTTAGAATTAACATGGAAGCACCCTTCTGCGTGTACCTAAGAGAGTGTTTCCATACGTGTTTAACGCAGCAGGGAAGACCCACCTTAATGTGGGCAGTTTCATCTCCAGCTCTGGAATCCTGAATTCAATAGAAGGGAGAGAGCTGGACACCAGCACTCACCCACCTCTGCTCCCTGACAATGGATACAACATAGCCGGCCACCTCAGGCTGCTGCTGTTTTAATGCCTGCTACAGGATGGGCTGTATCTTCACCCTGTGACTCAAATGAACTCTTCCTTCTTTAAGTTGCCTTATCAGATGCGTTGTCACACAGTTCAAGATTGACGGAGATACTTCTCTCATCCCAAACTCACTCAGCATTTGCCTCACTGGTCCTAGGAGCTCTCCTACAGGGAAACAAAGTGACCAGAGCAGGCACTGAGACCCATCATAAGCAGACAGCCTGCTCGACATCCAGCCCAGCCCCTCCCCTTGCTCCCTGGTGTCCCTGAAATCGTAGTTTGCCCTTGGAGCTTCATTCTCTTCATCTCTGCAGTGGGTTTTGTCGCCTACCACTCCGACTGTTGTGAGAGCTAAGGAAGCTACCCCCAAGGGTGCTTAGCAAAGTGGCTTTGCATGGTAGGCCTTGGAGGGCCCAGCTCCTACTACCATCTACAACACCTACACTGCTTTTTATAAATGCTCCAAGAACATTTATAAAAATGGGATACACTTCTTCAGTGGGTAGAGCACCAACTCTTCTCAGACACTGTGTTCTTGTTGATCACACTCTTCCCTGAGTGAAGACCAACTGACTGATTAGGTGAATTAATGAATGACATTCATTCCTGGGCCTACATGGTAGCTTGAGAAGGTGAGCCATCCTCTGTACTTGTACTTGTACTAGTGGGCAGCCCTGCCTTCACTAGAGGGAAATAAACACCTTGCTTATTCTTGCAGTGGAGAGCTGAGATGTGGATGGTGCTCTCTAAGCAGCCATGTGAGTTCAAGGCCCATGGGTCATTGTCACTGAGCTGCTGAATCAGATCAGTCACACCAGCTGTAGTTTTGTGTTCATCTGGAGGCATACAAAAGTGTCACCTAACAGAGCTGGCATCCTCTGATGCCCAGCTGCTTCTCTAAGTGTCCTATGGGTCTGCAACATCGACCTCGACAGGGGCAGACTCTTCAGAATGCAGTCTCATTCAGACTTAGGAAATCATTGCTTACTGTTCCACAAGACCTGGGACAGGCTTGTATGTCATCAAGTACAGCAAGATGGTCTGGCTGGGTCATCCCTGAAGCAAAGTCCAGCTCTTAGGAGTTGCAAAAACATGTATCCAGTAGCTGGTCAATGGAGCAAGGCTCAAGGGGAGCTCAGTTCTGTCTCTTCCTGCCTTCTTAAGTTCCTTCTCTGCCCCTCATCACCAACCTGGCTTTTCTTACAGTGATGATGAGACAGCTCTCTGCTATGTGAGGAATTGATGGAAACAGAGTTCATTTATTGTTTTATGAAGGAGCATGTTTTGTTTTCACGAGAGTTGTTAAGGCAAGTTCTACAGCAGGGACTTTATCAGCCCTCTGCTTCTGCCTTGTGAGTGTTAGCCCAGGCCCCAGCATGTGTCCTCAACCTTCTAAAGCATCCCACTCCCTCCTCCAGTTGTGCAGGCTGGCACACAGGCACACCTGGCCTTCCTCCTTCCTCTCTTTCCTACTCTGGAGAGAACTTAGGCATGTCACCAGTGACAGTAAAATCCGATGACAGGATAAGAACCCCTAAATCTTCCAAATTACTACCTAAGTTTCCTCTAGCTCTGTTTCTTGACATGTCCAAACCCAACCTCCCTGGGATCCAGACACAGTATACAACCCATTGTCTGCACCTCCAGCTACTTCTGAGGCTCCAGGATCCTCCTGGGGCACCTTCCCGGAGTAGGTGGAGCTAAGGTGAGGACTGGCCTGGAAATCTCCCAAGCCCTGTTCTGTCTGTTGAAGGCATCTTTACTTTCCTCTTGGAAAACCAGCCAATCAGTGCAGAACTGCAGTGAATATTCCATGGGACTCCAAGAGGGGACTGCCAGGTGGTGAAGGGTGCTAACTCCTTTTCCGAACATCTCTGAGCCCACAGTGGAATTTCAAAGGACAGGTTAGATTGTCCCTGAGCAGTGGAAATTAGGCATCTGTCCCCAAGTTCAAGTTAAACAGTGGTTGTGATCCTGGTGTCAACTATGCCAGAGCCTTAAGGGAGCATCAGGGGAGCTTTTCAGCTTGATCGTGGCCCACTATCCTGACTGGTCTGTAGTCCCAGGATTTGCCAAGAGCTGTGTCATTCCTGGGTCCTAATGATGGCCCCTCACTTGCCCTAGGTGGGAAAGCCATCACCTGTCCCCTTTCTTTTCATATTTTAGGGAGAAAAATTTTTTAGTTCATGTGGGGAGAAGCTCATCCTGTAAAGTACTCATTTCTTACTTAAGAACCAACATGTCAGGTCGCCTTCCCCGTTCCTTTAAATATACAGCAAAGTAAGACAAGTGAATCGGGCGGAACATGGTTGGAGAAGCTTAGACGTTGTTGAGCTCTTCTCTGCCTCTCCTGACACAGTCTTAAAAAAAACATTACATTTAGCATTGTGTGTGTGTGTGTGTGTGTGTGTGTGTGTGTGTGTGTGTGTGTGTAGGGAAAAAGAAGGCTACTCAGATGAGAACCCTATGGGTTGCACTCACTATATAAGGACTGTTTACAAAGGCCCAGACAGGGCACCAGGATTTGTTAGGTGTTGGTGGATTTCTTTCAACCGAGCCCTGGGCCTGAAAGACAATGGGAGAGAATGAGCTGAATCTGGAAGGAAACTGATATGAGGAGAGGTGGCCTTGTGAGCAGCTATGATTTTCAGTGGGCAGGTGGGTACAGTCAGTCTGAGAACAACAAGACAGGAAGAGTAACCCATTCTCACCCTTCTGCCCTGGCCTCCACTGGCCAGACCAGACAGAACTCTATAATGTGGCCCATGGGGAGAGGGAATCTCCAATATGCATTCAGGAAGGGGAAGGAGCCTCTATTGTGGTCTACAGGGGGAGGATGAGCCCATGGTGTGGTGTACAGAGACTAGCCTCACAAGATAGAGAGACAGTAAAAAGGGTCAAGACTGGATCAGGGATGGTGTGATGGGCCAGACACACACACACACACACACACACACACACACACACACACACACACAGTGTAATCATTTCCTTTTAAAGATTGGTCCAGGAGGGCTGGAGAGGGGTTGGTGGCATCTGAACTGCTCTTCCAGACATCCTGTACTCTGCCTGGTTTTCATGTTCTCTTTTCTTGATACTGTAGCCATTTAGGGGTGAGGCCATGTAGCAGGATTGTAGGCTGTGCTCTGAAAATAGAACGTAGGACCCTCAAGTCCTCCCCCTACCCTCCCCTGCCCTCCCCTACCCTCCCCTGCCCTCCCCTGCCCTCCCCTCCTCTCCTCTTCTCTTCTGTCTCTCTTTCGATTCCATCAGCAGAGCAGTATTTGTCTGCCACAAGCCCTTCCCAGTTTGCTGCCTCACCATAAGCTTCCAACACAGTCTAGAAACTACAAAGCTATGAGCTGGAATAAACCTTTTCTCATTATAAGCTAATTCTATCAGTTGTTCTGCTACAGTCATAAGCTGACTGATCCAATTATCTTGTGTTATGATTATTTCTGTTCAGTTTTTAGGAACTAACTAACTAACCCTGCTAACTCAGATGGAAGATTTGGGGGACAGAGATTGTTTTTATGAGAGTTCTCCATGGTCTTATGCCCCCTCCTTTACATAACATGTATATGTGTGTGTGTGTGTGTGTGTGTGTGTGTGTGTGTGTGTGTGTGTGTGTACAGGTACCAGTGAGGTGATGTTATAATTCCAGATCTAAACCATCAGATCCCAGTGATCTTACACAATGAATGCTTTCTCTTGTTCACACTACCCAGCCGTCTTGGTCCATTTTCTGTTGCTATAGTGAATCCTGGAGACTGATAGTGATGCAAAGGTTTCAATTTTGCATGGTTCCAGAGGCCCGGCATCCAGAAACAGAGCTCTGGCCTTAGCCTGGCTGTTGGGGAGGTGGAGGGACAGGATAGGAGAACAGAGGAGAGCATATGACAAAAGGGGGGGGGGAGAGCAAGGGAGTGGAATGTACCTATATAATCAGCTAGTTAACCATCCCCCCACCTCGGTACAGTTGACCTGCCCCTGACTTTGAGAATGGTCCAGGACTTTCTGAAAGATTGATGGCCTCCCAGCAGCTCCACAATGGCCACATGTGGCATGGTGGCTGCAATATTGCAAAGCCTAAAAAGATATCCTGGGCCTGTATCCTGTCCATGTCCTAACTCTCAGGATCTCAAGAGGCCTTGCACAGTGAGAGCTGAAAGGTGACATGGGCCAGGCCAATGGAGGTGCCCGTGTGTTGAGGTGTGGTCTGTTGCCATGTATTGTAATGGTAAATTCTGTACCCAAAGGTCTAGGCTTGTATGCTCATGCTTACAAGCTTTTGTTGTGCAAACCTTGTTCCTTGATTTAAAACTATTGGTTAAATAAGATTGGCTACAGCCAATTACTGGGGGGGATAAGAGGTAGGTGGGATTTGAGTTATCTGGTTGAGGGTGGAGAGAAAGGAGTGAGGAGAGACCAGTAGGAGAAGGAGGAAGAACAAGAGGAGAGAAGAAAGGTACCATGAGGGAAGAGAGATCATGAGCACATGGCCAGGAGAAACAGCAAGTATCTGGAGTACACCGCTGGGGAGGTAGCCAGGCCAGCAGTTAGAAGAGTAGATTAGGGGTTACCCCCAGTAATCATCAACGCCAAATGAAATAACAATAGTTTGATTCTCATTTATTTGTAAGCTAATCGAGGATAAGTTTAAAATGGTTCTACTACACACATGACCTCTGAGATGAAGCTGTCATGGTAACCACCTCACATGGTGGTAAGTTAAGAGGTTAGCAGGGTCCTTACCTGATCAAGAGAATGAGGTGGTTTAGCTTTAAAATCTCCTTGGGGGTCGTTTGTGGCCTCCCTGTTGGCTCTTTCAATAATTCAGATTCTGATACAATCTGCCAGGAGAGAATGAAAGCATCCAGAGACCCAGCCGTGAGTTCAGTGTCTGCTTACAGCAGAGAATTTGGACACTAGAAAAAAAGAAAACAAGAGGCAGCTGTATCTCCTTTCCTGGGGACAATGACTCCAACTTCCTGCCATCTTCCTTGTCCTTTTTAGCTTGCAGTCCCCGCTTCATTGAGTTTGAAGTAGACATGCTAGTCATTCATTCATTTTCATTTGTTGAACACACGTGTTGAGCCCTGCATTGTGATGTCACAGTTGAATACATGGACCACATGTTGTTCTCATGGGCATACAATACCCAAGGTGGTTGTAAAATTCAGCAGGCAGAAATAACAAGAAAACTTGCAAACACTTGGACATCACAGAGCACATCACTGAATCATCCGTGGGGCTGAAGAAGGAATTTCAAAAGCAGTGAAAACTGCACAGAACTCGAGGTACAGCAGTAGCTGTGCCAAAGGGGGTGCTCGTAGCATGATATAAGGCTGATATTAGGAAAGAGAAACATTTCAAGCCAGCGATTAGGGTTCTCACCCTAGGAAACCAGAAAACAGCTGACAGAGTCAAAACTCCAAAGGGAAGCAGGTTAAAGGAAACTAAAACAGGAGCAGAAAACCAATAAAACCAAAAATAGGAAAAGCAGCAAAACAGAAAGATGCTTCTAAAAGGAAAAGAAAAGGATACATATCTAGCAAACTAAAAGATACATATTGAGCAAGACTGACACAAATGAAGAAAAGAAAAGAGGGGGGCTGGACAGATGCCTCAGGGAGTAATAGTGCTTACGCTCTTCCAGAGGACTACAACTAACCTCCGTAACTCCAAGTCTAGGGGACCTAGCGCCCTCTTCAGGCCTCACTGTGCAATTATGCACACATGACATACACTCACAGTGACATAACCACAAAAGCATGAATAAAAGTAAAAATAAATCTAAAGACACAACTGTGACAATACACAGGAGTACTATCAGAAGCAAAGCAAAAGGCTGTCAGTATGGGCTGATCTTGTCATTAAAAGATAGTAAACGGGGGACTAGAGAGATGGCTCAGAGGTTAAGAGCACCGGCTGCTTTTCCAGAGGTTCTGAGTTCAATTTCCAGCAACCACATGGTGGCTTAAAACCATTTGTAATGAGATCTGGTGCCCTCTTCTGGCCTGCAGACATTTATACAGGCAGAGTGCTGTATACATAATAAATAAGTAAATCTTTAAAAAATTTTTTTTATAAAGGATAATAAGCAGTGACTTTGTGTTCATAAGTTTAACATCTCAAAGGAAATGGACGAAGTCTTTGACTACCGCTTTAGAAACCTTCACATCTGCTTTCGGCTCCCTTCTAGACACAGTGGGACTCTTTAGTTCATGGCTCCCTCCAGGCATTGCAACAATTGTATTACATAATGACAACTCACTAGGCAGGTCTTAGTTTGGAGAAAGAGTTCCTCTTAACCATCAACACCAAGACAACTTCAAGTGGTGGAGAAGAAGGCGGGGGTTCTCTGAACACAGACACAACCTTTCTTACCTTTCTTGCCTTTCCGAGGAGACGAAAAGCTGCCAGCAAAACTTCAAAGTTTACCCTGAAGCCCCAAGTCACCCCTTAAATATTTAATATAACAGCAGAAAAATTATTCAAAATAGTTTGCATGTATAGTGTGTATGCACACACAAACATTTGTGAATGAGTCTCATTACAGATGGTCATATGCATAGCAGATAACTATCTTTTTTGATTCCTTCTTACCTTATTTTTTATAGTGTCTATTAATTCTTTGAGAATTGTATACAATGTAATTTGACAATATTTATTCCCTTTCCTCTACTTAGTTGTTGAGACAAGATCTCCAATGGAAACCAGAAGCTCACAGAATGGCTAAACTTGTTGGCCAGTCTCTACCCTTTCATGCTGGATATGCACAACCATGCAGGCCTTTTTACATGGATGCTGGGATCTGAACTCAGGTCCTTATGCTTGTACAACAAACACTTTATGATTGAGCCACCACCCAAGGACCAGAAAATCTACTGCTTTTTACAGAGTGGTTGACCTCTTAGTGGTGGTTTTATTCTCATGTATCTTCAGTCCCAGGGCTCCTGTATCATTTTCCCAATGGCCATGCTACCTTCCAGATTTAGAAACTTCTATGGTCTTCCATATACTTCTTACACCAGTAGTAGCATGTTGGGTCAACGTCAGGAGCACACACTTATTCTTAACAAGCACAGCAAAAGCAGGTATGGTGGTTTCTGCCATCTGTAATCCAGGGCCTAGAGGGACTGCTAAGATTTCAGATCTGGCATAGGTTACAGCATAAGATGCTGCCCCTCCCCCAAAATCAAACCATAGAACCTTAAAGAAAACCAGTCTATCTGTGGCAATAGACTAGTGAACTGAAGGCTCCATGTGTCCTAGAGACAGGACCTTATCTGCCTAATCCCCACACTCAGAATCACAGAGTGCCCTGGAGAGACGCCCATGTGTGGGTATGTATGCATGTGTGTGTGTGTGCCTGCACACACATGTGGTGTGTATGCAGGTGTGAATGCTCTGGCCAGAAGTTAACCTTGGGTGTTATTTTTCAGTAACTATTCTCCTTGTTTTTTGAGTAATCATCTCTCACTGATTCAGCTAGACCACATGGCTATCAAACCCCAAAAAGCCTGTCTCTTCCTCCCCTGCCTTGGAACTGTAAGCATGTACCATCCTGCCTGGCTTTTTAAAAAAAATATATAAGCTCTCTGTCTGTGGAATCAAACTGAGATCCCCATGCTTACACAGTGAGCTGGCTAGTTTTGTCAACTTGACACAGGCTAGAGTCATTTAGAAGGAGAGAACTTCAAATGAGAGAATGCTCCCATAGAACAGGCTGTAGGGCAAGCCTGTAGGACAGTGTCTTAGTGATTGGTCCGGGAGGGCTCATACCATTGTAGATAGCGCCATCCCTGGGCTGGTGGTCTTGGGTTCTATAAAAAGCAGGCTGAGCAAGCCATGGGGAGCAAGCCATCACGCAGCACCCCTCCGTGGCCTCTGCATCAGCTCCTGCCTCCAGGTTCCTGCCTAGCTTGAGTTCCTGATGTGGCTTCCCTCAGTGGGTTGCTTTAGGATTTGTAAGCTAAACAAGCCCTTTCCTCCCCATCTTGCTTTTGGGCGTAACGTTTCATCACAGCAGTCACAATCCTAACCAGACGCACACCAAGCATTTTGCCGACTGGCCATCTCCCTGTCACTTACATGCTTACTTCCAAAGCAAAGCTTCTTGCTTTCTTCAAGTCTTTGGTTGAAAGCCACCTTCTTCACTACGCTGACTCTGAAAACTGCAACTTGCTTTGCTTTTTTCACCTGCTATTTCCAGCCCCCCCCCAACCCTGTGTCATGTTTTACATTTGGTTTTTTTTCCACCCGCTGCTCATTTTGCACAACTACGATGCAGGAGAACAGAATTCTGTCTGTTTTGTTCAGTGATGAATCCCAAGTGCCCAGGACTATGACGCATGCACAATTTCTTTTCAATAAATATTTCTTGAGTGAATACCCGGGCCTATTCCCTTGCGAATTAGCTTGCCAGCCAGGAGATCATGTCATACCAGAACTTCCCAGAAGAGGGCAGCCGAGGAACGCCAGAGACTGCCGAGCGGCGGCGCTTTGAACTCAAGAGTCTCTGAACAGCAAGATAACGACGCTGGGAGGAGTGAACTCCCGCCCCACTTACTTCTAAGGCAAGTTTTTCCCCTAACAAAAGGGTTTGGTGTAGGAGGCCTCTGGGGAGCCGATAAGGCCCCTATCCATGGCGCAGGAGGTTGTTTACCAAAATTCAGGTGTAAAACTTTGAGAAACTGTTGAGTAGAAACAAGGTCAGCCAGTCTCCCACGGTGGGAGGAGGGGGTGAAGAAGGCCAGCAGAGAGGATCTGCATTACTCCTTCAAAGGACAGAAAGTGTCGTTTGCTGGCTACTATCTAGGGTAAGAACTTAGTCCCTAACCCGTCTCTAGTCTTATTCTGGCTAGATTCCAGCAGATGACGTTACAAGAACCAGGCCGACACCCACCCCAGGTCAGTCAGCACCTTCTTTCCGGGTGCTTCTGTTACCCATTCAATCAGGGAATTGAGTTGCAACAGAAACAAAACCTTCAAAAGCCAAGTTCAAGGTGAAGACACCTTAGATCGAATTCAGCATTTGAGTGTGTCTGGTTGGAGATTGGGGTGGGGCTTCAGGGTAGGCATTGCTGGGGCACCTGAGTCTGTTGACCCAGAACTGGCCAATTAGCTGGCCAGGCTATTACAGCTTGGAGGACGACTCAAGCCAGCATTTGTTGAGTGCTTCTTGTGTGCCAGACACACACAAGGCATACCAGCAGCATTTTCCCATGAATGTCCAGAGTGACTAACTCTGAAATCGGTAGTTCTCAACCTGTAGGTTGAGACCCCTTTGATAACCCTCTATTTCCAAAAAACATTATGGTTCATGACAGTAGATTTTATGATTGGGGGTCATCATGATAATAGGAACTGTATTAAAGGGTTGACACATTAGGAAGATTGAGAACCACTGTTTAAAGGTGGTGTGAGAGAGGTTACCCCTCACCAAAAGACCCCACCACCCCTGCGGCTCATCCTCGGTCGTGTGGAAGGAGTCATCTACTGAGAGGAGTCACTATGGATCCCGCAGAATTGAAAGAATATGTAGTCTAGCTCTGACAGATGGAGAAACTGAGGCCTTGGGGGTAGATGGGAACTTCCCAAGTCCTCACAGAGAACTTGACACCTGCAGCCTGCTTGAGCAGAGTGTGCAAGGACAGACTTTATGACTTCATGTTCTGGCTAGTGTCAGGTCCACTCAAAGGCTTTCCTTTTTCCTTCCGCAATTCTAGAGTCTGAGTGTGATGGTGCATGTTTGTAACCCAGGCCCTCAGGGGTAGGAGGAGCTGAATTCAAGGCCATCCTCCTCAAAGCTTGATTCCAAGTCTGTACCTGGAGGAGTTCTTCCCTGCACCGTGTCACAAAGGCACCGATTGCAGGTTTTTGTTTGTTTTGATTTGTAGGCTCCCTCCGTTGGCCTTGACTCTTACCATCTGCTTTTAGTCAGAGCTTGTGCTTAGACAACACTATTTCCATAAAGATGCGGCCAGGTCACAGAGCGAGGCCCTGTCTCTAGATAAATAAATGAATAGACAAGCACTTAGAACAAGCGGTCAAAGCACTCAGTGTGGACCATTCTTGGTCTTTATAAGTTATCTCATGTTGCATCTTCAGACTCTCGTGCTAGGGTCTCGTGAATGGCCAGGTCACTTATGGTTTCATTTCTCACAGTGTCTTCAGAATCTGGTGCCATCTGCCCTTACAGGCCGAAGTTGGCCCCCAGCTCAAATGCTCCTTGACCTCTTGTGGCCAGTGTGGACTATCCAGCTGGTCAGTCTTGTTCTTGCTTTTCCTTGCCCTCAGCAGGTCACCAACAACCTTTGATAATCTTTTTGGAACTTCACATTCTCTGTAGCTATTCCCCATGTCCTCTGTTCCACAGAAAGGAAAATGATTTTAACAGCCACAGTGAGTTGAGATGGGACAGTTGCTGGAACCTCCTCTCCCTGAGGTATACTCGATCCTAGAGGACCCCAGGGTTCTCCTGGAAGCAGCTATCCCTGGGACTCCTGGAGGGGGCCAAGGTCAGGAGCAAAATGTCAGTGAGGTAGGACCCTATAAGTCTGGGATGAGACCATGTGAGATATGTCTCCTGTGTAGTGGCCTGGCACAGCTTTGGGGCTTGTGAACATGGTAGTGTACCTGGGGCATCAAAGACTCACCCACCATTTCTGCATCCCTTGCTTCTTTGAAGGCCCTTCCTTTGTTGAGAGTTCTGCCGTCAGACTGCCCGGGTTTGTGTGCTAGCTGCTGTGAACCATGTGGATCTGGCTAGTATCTCTCTTTGCCTTGGTGGCTTCATCTATGAATGGGAATGTGATTCCTTGGGTTTTTCTGAGCTTGACTGAAGGGTGAGGCTCTATATCATGCCAGGATACCATGGTTATGTTTCACTGGGTAGAACTGGTTCCCCAGCACCCTGCCTGTCCAGAAAAGGGGTGCTTTGTTATTTCTCTCAACTAACTCATTTTATGTGTTAAAATCAGAGCGAGTATGGATGTAGATCTGTGCTTAGAAAGAACAACCTTTGAGGGGTGTGGTTATGTGAAAAGACAAGTTCAGGGTAATCTGTGATAAGCACCAACCCACAGCACCCTCATTGACAAGGTTATAGGTAAGAGGCACTAGGAAGGAGATCCAGGGAAGAAATCTGGTTCCAGGAACCGAGGAGGGCTATTCAACCCCTCCATAGTCACATTTTAACCAGGAAGTATTTCTGTCTTTCTCCTTCATTTTGAGCACACATTATCTTTTCAATTAAAAACAAGAATGAAAACAAACAAAAATTCAAATAGCCAACTCTCTCTCAACCACTGATAATTTGTCGTTTGGGGAAATAAAATCCAAAATTGAAGGGAGAACATTAACATCGGGTGCTAGTCCATTGCTGGGTGGTGGAAGATCAGGGCTCCTATCGGTGAAATGGATTGTTTCTTAGTTCAGTTCCCCTGTGTCAACATCTAAACACCTGTCAGAATATACTATCAAGCATTGGGGAAACAAAAAGAAAAACCATGAGTTAGATGATACACAGTACCCAATGAAGGAAATCCCTCTCTCTCTTTCTCTCTCTCTGACACACACACACCAATAAAACAAAGGGTTTCAATATGCAACGATCAGAATACTTCAAACACTCACACCAATAACCAATAACTCTCTCTCTCTCTCTCTCTCTCTCTCTCTCTCTCTCTCTCTCTCTCTCTCTCGCGCGCGCGCGCACACACACACACACACACACACTCACTCACTCACAAACACACACAAAATGTGAAGAGCTTCTTTTAGATACCCAAATATCAGCACTTCATACCTCCATACCAATGACCGCTCATAATCCCCCAACAACATCAGCATTTCACCAGTTTACATGCATACTTTCCCAAGCCCTGCAAACCATTTCATTCATGTACCCCAACCGCGACCATGACTCTCTGTGCGACACCCCTCACCCCCATCCCCAAGCTCCTGGATTTGCTTGCTGCTGCAGCAGATACTTGAACACAGACATTAGCGGGACTTTCTTTTCAGATTAATGAGCAGAAAAAGATTGGAAGAGGGAGGGGGGCGAGAATGGCGGGAGAGAGCAATTACACCCAAATCTTTTCTCTGTTGATTAGGGATTCCTTCTCCAGCCTGCTTTGGCTCTGGCTAAATCTTTTTCTAATGAGATGTGGCTTATCCAGATCAGGGAGCTGAGAAAAAAGTTGCAATTAACTTTAAGAAGAAAAGGAGTGAGTGAGAAAGAGAACGGAGTGTGTTAGGGGAGTCTGGGCGAAGGAGCGGGGGGGCAGGGACTCGAACGGTAGGCGGGGCCTGGCATGCCCATCACAGAGCAGGCTCTTGAGCAGAAGATGGAGGAGCCCTGGCTGGCTCACTGAAAGCCTACAATTTGCATTTTGGATTCCAGTGCTTAAGATGGGCCCTATGAAGCATCCGACAGCCGACAACCGGAATCAGATCTCTTGGGTAGTTCTAGTTCAAGTCAAATGAAAAGACACAGGGTCTTGACCACTCATCAGATATATTCGGTTTGATTAGGTTCTTGGCTTAGGAGCTGCTGGGAGACAGCTGTCCAGTAGTAGCCAAAAGCCACCATAACAAAGTGAGCCTCAGACATAAGAACTGAGCTGCCTCACTCTACCCACAAGAAAATGGGGTCCATCCAGAGTCGTTTAGGTCAGAGAAGAAGAGCTGGAAAGATTGAGATCACATACTGCTCTTGCCAGACGACCTGAGTTTGGTTCCCAGCACCCACGTTAGAAGGCTCACAACCACCTGTAATTCCAGCTCCAGGGAAATATGAATCCTTGGTCCTCAGCAGGCACCTGGTCTCATATGGACATCCCTATACACATATATACATAATTTAAAAGACACATCTTAAAAAGGGAGCAGAGAAGAGCTAAGGTGTAAGGAGGCACCACACTAACGTGGAGAGAGGCATGCTGGGTGGATGCCCTCTACACGGCTCTATGTTGTAAGTTAAGCACGGCCAAGCTGAAGCTGTGGACTAGTAGTTTCTTCTCTCTGGGGCCCACGGTTGTCACATGTTAAGGAAACGAAAGAAAGAGGTGCTGAACTCCAGGGCTTTTGCCCTCCCTGGATCCAATAAAATGCACAGACATTGAGCCACATGTCTCTGGCACCTGAGACTCTCACTCTCTGACTTGGGCATCCACAGAACACCTGTAGCTTTCTGCAAGATTTTATCCATGGGAAAGATTGGGCATTCCTTCTGCCAGAGTGATGAATATCCTAGCAAGGCCTGAGAGCATCTAACCTGGCACTTGTGGTGGGGTCTCTCATTAGCAACTTGACATCTATGTGCCAGCTGGGCAGAAGCCTTTGAGTATGGGTCATCTGGAATTAGACTAGGAAAGAGTGGGTGGGTGGAAATGCAGGGGAGGGTGTGGTTACTATTTTCTTTGTTCTCCACATTCACATGTAGCCCTGTATGCTAAAGGGCCTATACAGTTCATGAAAGGCCATATTCCTTTATTTTGACCATATTATACTGTCTCACCTATCTTATGGGCTTCCCTGAGTCAATCAAAAGGTGTTTCAGGCACAAAGCTGTTTGCTCCAAGGGAAAAACTGAAGCTGACATCTCGGACTCTTGCTTTATTTGAGCAGGTTGCTTGCTGCCCAAAGAGAAGGGGCATGTGAGAGGCCACCCCTGAACTTCTTCCTTGAAGGAATGGTCAAGTGATTCCCTCATCAAAAAAGCCAAGGAGATGAGCCTGTGGTGGAGGACAGATCAACTAAGCCCATCTTTATTGTACCTAACTTCCAGAGAGGTTAACTTTCAGGGCAGCTACTATGGTCCATGCCAATTCTTCATTCTGCCTCCTCCCTCTACCCTCTTAGCTGCTGGGGACAGTCTGGGTCTTCTCAGCTCTCTCTCTCTGCCTGTTGCTAACAGAATAAGCATATGTGCTAGAAATTCTAGCTACAGTGCTAAGCTAGAAATTCTTCTTAAACATATAGTAAGGTCAGATGAAGGGAAAAAAATAGAAAACAAAACACAAAACCCCTGAAACCAAAATTGGACACAGAAGGGCAGATGTAGACTGAACAGGAAGTGCTGGCCCTAGGCTAAATGAAACAGCTGTCACTATTGTTCTGGGCCCAGAACTGCCTTTGCAAACTCCATGCGAGCTGAGCTCGGAAAGCAGATGTTAATAATTACAGCACATGAAAACCAAGGGCACAGGATTAGGAAAGTGACGAAAAAGAAATGGTACCAGTAGATTTATAGTTGGCGCAGGCAGATCTGCTCAGGTCAGTGAGGAGGGGGTAGGCAAATCAGCCTGCATACAGAGGCCCCCACCCGCTTTTCCTATACAACATCGCCTCTTGGCCTCTCTGATCGTCCTAGAATTGAGAATTTGTTAGATTACTTAATGGTGGTAGGTTGGAGAGATTGCTCCTAGCTGCCTTTCCAGGAATCTCAAGCTTACAGGGCTGTATCCAAATGCCTCTGACTATAGAATCCTAGTTGATAAAATTCCCAATACTGGGGATATCGTGGTTTGTAAAAGCTCTGGCTCTATGGACACAAGGACGTGAGTTCAAATCCCTAGAACTCACATAAAAAAATGGAGCATAGTGGCATGTGTCTGTAATACTGGTG
Source organism: Arvicanthis niloticus (assembly GCF_011762505.2). Classification (NCBI taxonomy): domain Eukaryota; kingdom Metazoa; phylum Chordata; class Mammalia; order Rodentia; family Muridae; genus Arvicanthis; species Arvicanthis niloticus. The sequence continues at coordinate 165,398,014 of NC_047658.1, forward strand.
TTGGTGTGTGTGTGTGTGAAGAGACAGGCAGATTCTGGGGGCTCATTGGCCAGCCAGTTTAATAAAAAAAAAAAAAAAAAAAAAAAAAAAGTAGAGAGTGCTGGGAGAAGACACTTGACATTGACCTCTGACCTTCATATATATAAACACAGGCCAATTACACCCTCACACATGCACACAACACACAGAAAACTTCCAGGGCCAAACCAGGTCTCTGAACAGACAAATAGCTAGGAGGGAGGTTGATCTGCAGAAACCATTGAGGACACAAAGCTAGGCAGCCATCCTCAGAGCTTGTCCTGTTATTGGCAAGTTCACATTTAAAATCCAGGAGCTCCATGACACTGAGGTGAATTTCCAGTGTCAAGTTAGCCAACTCCTTGTGCTTCGGGAAGGATGTAAGGACCTCTTCGGAAAGCCAGCTAGGCAACTCCCTTGGCTAATTACATAAGTAGAAAGAGAGTTTCCACACATTTGATGAATGTTCCCCTGTGCTTTTTCACGTGAGCTGAAGTCGTACAACCAAACAAAACAGCTCACATCCAAAACAAAAACAAAACCCAAAACACCAAAACGTCTCATCCCACCACCCATCAGAGAGGGACGCCTCTCAGAAAGCTTCGAAAGAAGGTAATAAAGCATGTGTTTGCCATCTTTCCGCCTGATATGGAAACCATATGCTGAAATACACTAGCAAACACACTTAATATAACACTCTCTTTTATTAAATGTGGTTTTATAAATGCTCTCCCCAGCCAGGGCACCTTTGCCATGCTGGAGGCTGGAACTTGGCAAAATAGTCTTCCCACTGTTACATCCATTGATACACATTTTTCGAAAATGAGTCTCGGACCCTCGGAAAATAGGCTGGTTCTGATTATTACTGTGAGAGGAAAGGGGCACAGGAGGGCATCTTTTTTCCTCTGATAAATTAAAAGGACTGTAACGGGTGCTTTCTGTAACCTGTAAAAGGGCAGAGCCATCTGTGATTCATTTAGCAACTTCTTACAGAAGATTTATTTGATTAATTCGGGCAGAAGAGAGAGAATATGGATTTTCCCCTCCTCGAAAGGCACAGACACCCTCACACATGCACATACACACCTACCCACCCATGGGCAGATATCTCGGGAATGAAAAATGACTAATTGTGTTATTGTAACTGGTGAGTGTGGAGCCTCCTTGGTCACTGCCCTGCTGAAGGGAGAGCCTGTTTCTGAACAGTCCACAGGCCCAGGCTGGTGCTGCTGAGTACTCAGAGTGGAGAACGCCAGGATGCTGGATTGTTTCGTGGAAGCAGGATCACTTAGTTCAAGGTACTTCCCAAACCCCTAGGACAGGGTTATTGTAGGGTCTCAAGGACCCCTCGAGGGAGGAATTAAGCCTCTTTACTGACAGAGGCACTATACCTGTCCAGTCTGCCTTTGCCAGAAATTCTCCTTGCTTTTTCTATTATTGCTTCCACTGAGCTTTGTCCCAGGTCCTTCTTTGTTTTTTTGTTTTTTGTTTTGTTGGTTTTTTGTTTTTTTATTTTTTATTTTTTTTTTGGTTTTTTAGTGCTCATGGGTATATGCGCAGGTATGTCCACATATTGGTGTATGTGCATGTATACATATACATAGAGGCCAGAGATCAACTTCTGGTATCCTTCCCCAGGTGCTAGCCTCCTTGTTTTTGAAGCAGAGTCTCTTACTTGGCTTGGAACTTGCCGATTTGACTAGGCAAGCTGGCCAGCACACTCCAGGGATCTGTTTGTCTTTGTCTCCTCTGCACTGGGATTCTAAGTACATGCCACCACACCTGACATTTTGACATAAGTGTTGGGGCTCCACCATAGTTCCTCGTGCTTACACCAGTGCCTTATTGGTTTATGAAAGCATTCATTTTTGGTTTTTTTTGAAAGGCAGAGTTTATTTTCTCAGTTCTCCCTGATCTATCTAGGCAGATGGAGGCAATAACATATTTGTCTCATGGTGAATACCCTGATGTGATCGTCTTAGCCGTGTTAGCTGCTTTATGATCCGTGAGATTCAGTTCTGTGTTGACTAGCCTCTCACACTGACTTCTCATGTCTAGGATAGCTAGCCTCCTCTATCCTTGGCTGTCTCTGACTTACATGTCACGGTCCCACTCCTGTAAGTTTGTATAGTCCTCTACACTGTAGACCACTGGAGGATGGCAACAGCTTCTAAACAGATTCTCAGAGAAGACAAGGAAAAGAACAAAGGCAAGGGGAATTATGAAATTGCAGGATGTATAAGCCCAAGAGAACTTTGGGTAGTACTGTCGAGAGTGTCCGTGTGTGGGGAGATGGGGTACCCTGCCCTTTTGCACAGTACAGACATGGCTAATTGATCCCAGATCAAAATCTACTCAACACAACCCTCTAGACAGCCTTAGCTAATGAATCATAGTCATCATGTGAGTGCTTTCTAACTGAACGTTTCAAACTCTGGAGAGGGGTAAATTAGAGCCCAGTAGTAAGGAACCAGATATAGACCAGCTAGGAAGCTACCAAGCCTAGCCTCTCTGGCTTTCTCACCCAGTGCCTTTCCTATTCACACCAGCCAGGCTGGTCCAAGCCAGGCACAGAAAGTCATAACTCTCTGTATTTCCCTGGCTCTGCTTCTGCAGTAGAATCTCACTGACTTACAGACAGATAGAAGGTGCCTCCTGAGAGACTGTAGAGGAACAAATCAGGGTGGGGTGAGGTGGCCTGAACCTGCAACACTATAGCATGAAGTCTAAGATACTAGAAAGAAGTGAAGAAATTTCTGTCTGGAAACTTGGATTATAAGTGGACACTTCTCATTCTCACTGGCAGGACCACAGAAAATTCCTGAATCAAGGCAACCAGGACTCTACCAGCTTAAGGTATGTCTCCTCCTGCCTTAGATGTTTTTGCTTGGTGGAGTTTCCTTGGAGAAAGAACAACAAGGTTTTGTGAATTGAGGACATTTTTCAAGTTTCCAGGTCAAGAATTCCCTCTACCATCCCCTTCTTCTGGTTCCCTAGGCTGTTTCTCAGACTAAGGTGGTTCTAGTGGAGCAGGGAGGGACTAGTTCTCTAGCTCTACTGAATGTCTGATTAGATAAAAACAACCTTTCCATAAAAGAAAACTTGATCTAGGGCTCTGGCCCCAGGAACAGAGGGTGGGTCTGAAATATGGTGCATTTTGATGGGAGGTCATCATAAATTGACACTAAGGGCATTTTTAATGCCCTGTTTAGTATGTCACTTATTGAGTCTAGGAGAACACTTAGAGTCTAGAACTTGCCTTTCGGCTCCTGGATTGATTGCCTCAGATACTCCTGTCTGTCTCTGCTGCTTTTTGTGTACAGATTTATGAAGGTATTGTACTTCAGGCTCCACAAGACTTTTTGTTGTTGATGTTGTTGTTGTTGTTTGAGATATGGCTTCTCATTGGTGTGGAACTTGGGAACTTTTCTATGGAGTGAACCCAGAGATCACCCTACCTCTGCCTCCCCAAGGCTGGAATTACACGTGTGTGTGAGCTCTGGAGATTCATTGCTAGGCGATTACTTATTGAGATCTCTCCTCGGTCCCTATTTCTTGACTTCTGAGGAGTCCTGGAAAGATTCTTCAGTTCTGTTTATGTTCTGGATTTCTACTTCATATCAAGAAAAGTTCACTATCAAAATCTTATTAAAGTCAACCGCAGCCTATTGATAAAAGCATAAAAAAGGTGCTATTAGGGACCTGAGGAATGAAGCTTTTATGGGCCTCAAATCATATTCCTTAACAGGTTTCTGTTAATCACACATCATTTGTTGAATAAAGACATTAATCTGTATTTCAAGAGAATGGTTTTCTGAAACATCATTCCTAATGTGGCTTATCCATACTCTGAAATGTTATTCACCCAGTAATCTGTGGACACATCCTGCAATGTTTATGAGATTGGAAGAGGACAGACACAAAAAGTCACAAGTGTGCTTTTGTTTATATGGAATGTGTAGAACAGGTAATTCCATTGAGATAAAAAATTAGATTAGTGATTGCTTTGGGTTGATGGAGGGAGCAGAGGGAATTGATCATTATCGGTCACTGACTTTCCCTTAACGCGATGGGCACATTTACAGGTTGGCTGTGGTGAGGGTTGCATGCATCCATGTATGTTAAAACCCACCAACTCTCACCTTGTGTTATTTTTTCATTGTTGTGACAAAACACCTGACAACATAAGGAAGGAAGGAGGGTTTTCTCAGCTCACAGTTTGAAGGGATACAGTCTGTCTTGTAGCTCAGTTTAAAAGGGATACAATCTGTCACATGGCTCACAGTTGAAGGGATACAGTCCGTCATGTGGCCCACAGTTTGAAGGGATACAATCTATTCCATGGCTTAAAGTTTGAAGGGATACAATCTGTCACATAGTCCACAGTTTGAAGGGACATAGTCTGTCACATTAGGAAATACACAGGAAAGGATGAGGCCACTGGCTCACATGTTCACAGAAAACAGAGACATACGATGGCTCAGGTGACTTCCTCCCTCTTCCTTCTCATCTAGTTTAGGACATTAGTCCATGGAATGGTACCGCCAACATTTGGAGCATGCCTTCCATCCCCAGTTAAACCTCTCTGGAACACCCTCACAGAGACACCCAGAAGTATGTCTCCTACAGAATCCAAATCCAGCCAAGCTGACAATGAAAATTTTCACACAAACTTTAAATGGATAACTAATACACTATGTGGATATCTCTACCTTTGCAGCAAGTGTGACTATAGTAATAAGGGACAATGGCACCATGGGGACTGAAGAGTGCTTGTCCCACCCAGATGCATTCTGGTGAGAAAAAAATACAAAACATATCAGTGAACTGAACTTAGACTCAGATTCCCTCTAGGTAGAGGAGAAAGAACTTCCTCTACCAGGGTTGTTGGGAGAAGAAATGTTCAGCATTTAGATCATAGTGTGTCACAGGTCCTGGGGACGATCTGGTTGGAAATGGAAAGAGTCACTGGAGGTTACTCCCGAAGCTGTAACATTTACAGCCTCACCCCCATTGGATCAGCTTAGGTCCTGCGTGACGACGAAAACATATTTGCACTTCTCCGAAGACGCCTTTATTCACACCTCCCACAGGGCTGTGAACATATTTATGTCAAATAATAACACCATTATTCTCTTTGAATAACCTGAAGTGTTCTCAGTGGCTGGTAGCAAGGGAACTAAAGTTTCCCTGATTCCAGTAAACCTCCCATAGGTGCTTTTAGAGATTCTAATGTCCATGTGTGAGGGACATTGGGCCAAGGACTGACCCCGGATCTGACTCTGTCACTCATCAATGGTTCAACTTAAGGAGATTATCTCTTAGTCCTTCCCTGTTGTCAGCTATGAAGAAAGAAGGTGGTGGTGGTGGTGGTGAGAGGTGTCTCTGAAGAGCCTCAAAGCAAACGGCCGCAGCCTATGACAATGATGCCCTACTTATCACCAGCCAAGTGAGCCAGGCTGGACATTCTGAAGGATAGCTGCTATACACTGGACTTGCTGCTTCTGTTCCAAGGATTGTGGATGAAAAACTGGCAACACACTGGCTAGAGAGACAGCTTACTATTCACCCTATATAATTATTGATTCTCTACATGGGTCTGGGTCTCCTGTATCTCTCTTACCCCAAATTCACCTGCAGCAATAGATGAGCCCTGGCTTGGAAACAGTGCTTATGGAGATATATCACAGTTAGTATGGGATCACTAGGATAGCCCTTCTCAGGATAGGAAAATCTGGAAACAGAGGCACAGAGAGGAAAACACCATGTGAAAGCAGAGGCAGAGGTTAGATCCATGTTGTCCTAAGCCAAGGAACACCAACTGCCAGAAGCTAGGAGAGAGGTTTGCAACAGTCTCCTTCAGGGTCCTCCAGAAGAAACAAACCTTGGCCCTCTATCCAGGGATAGAGGATCTTTAGGATTGCTGAAGATTGTGTCATGCATGTTGGAATAGTGATGAGTGTGGAACCACTAAGTGAGGCTATTTGATCCACCTGGTGCCCTCTTCCTTTGCAGTGCTCTGAAATGAAACTAGCTGGACAGGATGGTGGTTCTCATTCTCTTTGTGATGACTACAGCTGCTCAAATGACAGTCTAGCAACACAACTTAGATTTTTGTAACAGAGAATCAGAGCATACTAAGTGTACTTGTTCTTCAGTCAGACAGCTCCTGAAATACATGAATGTGTGTGTGTGTGAGAGAGAGAGCATGTGTGCATGTGCACATGTGTGTGTGTGTGTGTGTGTGTGTGTGTGTGTGTGTGTAGTGTAACTGAACACATTCTCTGGGAGAGGAAAACTCCTTATTTCTAAAATACCTTTAGACACAACCTCTGCCAAGACATGAGATTGGTATTAGAGCAGCTATAGGCTAGACAGAAGAAGTCCATACTCCTCACTGAAAACACAATATAGAGGAACACATGATGGACCATCTTCCAGTAATAATAGTACTTAGCAACTCAGAGCAATTTGTGTGTCCTGCAGTAGGGATTCCTGACTTATAGACTGGCCATGTTAGTGCTTTGCAGGAACATAGATCAGCCCATCTTCTTTTAGGACCACAGGAGGGGGCGCTGAAGGGATGCACCCTATCTTGCATACTCAGTGTATATCACTGTCAGTGTGCTTTGCATGGAATCCTGAGCTCCCTAAACAGTGTTTTAGCTAGGGCTGTGTCCTGTCTCTCAGGATGTGTCCCTGATGCATGATTTTATTGACTTGGGTAGGAATATGAAGTGTCTTCACTAAGCATCTCTGAAGACTTTTGGAAGACCTACTATGTGGGCAGTAATATGCTCAGTCACTGAATGTGATAGATCGCACCATGCAGGATCCATGTACCATCTAGGACATGGGGCAGCAATTCCAGAGACTCTGGCTGTGGATTGAGCCCCAAGAAGCTGCAAAGCAGCAGTGGCCTGGGTGAGGGAGGTTATATATTCACAGAGCTCTTCCCAATCCTTATGTCCTCAGCCCTGGAGTGAGGAGATGGTGGCAGGCCTGGGAACCCAGGACTCTGCCATGCAACCCAGGTTGGAATGTCCTTCAAAGAGGCCTGTCTATCCACACAGCCAAGTAATGATATGGAAGCAGTCTCAGAGGACCCTGCCCACTTCTGTTCCTTGTTGGAGCCACCCGCCTACACCCCGTACTGCCTTTGATCTTCATCCCACTTGGCTTGGCCCAGATTGGAGGTCTCCTGCTGCGTTGCCCCAGGATTGGTCCCCAGCTCACAAGGTTTCACATCTATCACAGCTCAGATCTGACCTCCTGCCTGCTTCACTGTGGCAGCAGGAACCCTCTGAGGTCCCCAGGAGGGAACAAAGGAGAAAGGTAACTTTGGGCTGAATGGAGGAGGGGTTTGTAAGATAGGAAATCTAGGTAGGTGCATTCTGATGGTCCGTGAAAACCTCCTCCATCCAAACAATGATGGAGCGACTACAGACAGTGGTCAGGAATTCAGGATTGGGTGGGCGTCTGCTCACTTTCCAGCAGAAGCTGTTTCCTGCCAAAGAGGTCACAGCTAAACCTGTTAACCTCTTGGTGCCTCCGTTTGCACATCTTTAAGATGGCAGCAATAAGAAAAGCTTTGTCGTTGGGTGGTTAGAAGGCCCATGACGTCACATGTATAAGAGCTCCCGGCTCCGTGAGTTTGACCTGAGCTGGGGCTGTTTTGGAAGCTGCCTGTCAGCTAGCTCTGGAAGATTGCCAGCATCCCTTCGATGCGCGGCTGCAGTGGGTCTGGGAAGCTCTTTCCTGCCTTCTGCACCTCCGGTTTCTACCTCCCTTTTTTACGTTCATCTTTCCTCTCTCCCCCGACCCCCGGCCCACTTTGGCTTTGATGATCTCTGAGGAATCATTCTCACCCCAGCTTCCCGTCCATGCCATTCCCAGTCCGCCACTTCCTTCTGCCCGGCTTCCCCGTTCCCTTCCTTCAGTTTTAAGACCCTCTGTAATCTGACCTTGTCTGAAGTCTCAGCTTCCTGAGAACTCTGAGCCCGAGTACAAATGTGAGCAGTATTGCATCTTGGCTGTGGCATTTTACATTTTCCTATTTATAAAAAAACAAACAAAACCAGACCATACTTGCCTTACCTGACAGAGATGTTCGAGGTCCGGATGAGCAGGTGAGCTGTGGATGGTTGTAAGCTGTACAACAACTTGTTATTTTTGGACTGCCCGGTGGCTTCCTTTCTTCAGCATTTGGTTCATATCTTCCATTCCCCTGCAGGGCCTTGTCACCTTGAGACACCATTGTCCAAATCAGTATTCCATTCAGAGCTAGGCACATATTGTGTGCTGTGAAGCTTCCCTGTTGGCTCTTCTGGAAGCCGTTTTCCTCTTGTATTAGCAAATATGTGCTGTATCCCACTTCTCAGGTGCCCTTCCCCAGGCTTCCCACAAACCCTCTCTCACTAGAGCTGCTCTGTATCCCATTTATCATAAACCAAGCTGAAGAGCCTTAGCCAAAGAATGGGAGGAGTAGATGGACGAATGGCCTGAGGCAGTATAGATGTGAAAGGACAGTCCTCTGAGGTCTCTTTAAAGACCTGAGATGACAGATATCTGATCCTCATTCTCTCTCTCTCTCTCTCTCTCTCTCTCTCTCTCTCTCTCTCTCTTTCTCTCTCTTTCTCTCTCTCTCTCTCATTTTTTTTATCCCCTTTCTCTTTCTCAATTGCTTATTTTCTTGCCCGTGTGTGTGTGTGTGTGTGTGTGTGTGTGTGTGTGTGTGTGTGTGTGACAGGATCTTATGTAGCCCAGGCTGGCCTAAAACTCAAAATTTCTATGTAACCAAGCATGACCTTGAACTCATGATCCTCTTGTAACTACCTCCCGAGTTCTGGGGTTACATGCCACTACCGCAGCTTTTTGTGACTTCTGTGTGCTGAGTAGTGAACCCAGGGCTTTGTTCATACCAAGCACTCTACCAACTGAGCTATATCCCTAGTCCCTTGGCAGCCATCTTCAACATGTGGCCAATCTTACAAATAGAAAAACCTAGAGAAATTATAAAAACCTAGAGAAGAGAGGTTTCGGTGCAAAAATGGAGAAGGCAGTTAGGGAGGGGCCTTGTCTGGATCCTGTCATGTGCAGACCAAATGTTTACTTTTAAAAAGTGTATATTCAGTACATTAAGGGTGGGTGGGAGGTGAGTGTGCTCCCTGCAGCTAGGGTAGAGCCTGGAGATGTCCATGTAGCATGGCACTCCTCCTGGGGAGCATCAGAAAGTGCCTTCCCAGAGTGGGATATGGAGGTTGGGATCCCATGGGAGTAGGGTTGCAGGAGGAGTGTCTCTGACATGGATCAGGTTCCACACAGATATACAGGTATGTGAGGTGAGGGGAACTGAAGCACAGGTTGGGAACAAAAGGCACTGGAACATTTGTGACTCATTAGCTCCCTCCCTGGACACGGTGAGGACTATTTCCCCAGCAATTCTAAGGGTATCTGTATATCCTGGCATGAGTTCCTCTTCACTGTCCCCAACTCCTATTCCCAGGCCATACATTCCTCCAGCTGTGCTGAATTCAGAGTATTTTAATGCTTGATGTCTATCTCAGTATGGGGTTTTGGTTTATCATAAGGCAGTTGTTTTTCTTTTCTTGTTCTTTCTTCCCTTGCTTTTCTTTCTTTCTCTCTCTCTCTCTCTCTCTCTCTCTCTCTCTCTCTCTCTCTCTCTCTCTTTTTTTCTTTGAAACAGATGTCAGCCAAAGCTCCCAGCCCAGATCAAGGGCAGGTTCAAGGCTTTGAGATGGGTCTGAATGTCCCTTTAACATTGCCCCATCTAATACCCAAATATACCTCAAGTCATTACCCTGTTTTTATAAGACATTCTGAGCCGTATGTTCGGGAACTAATTAGGCATACAATCCAAGCCCTCGGATCAGGTGGCACGCTGTTGAAATATCTTAACCTTTCATGATTATCTTAATTTAGAGAAAATTCAAAACACACTCAGAAGTCTTAGAAAATGAAGTAGGAATTTACTGGCTGGCTGCTCTTCCTGATGTCAAGATCCTTCTTTATAAGCCCAGCCCAAGTCTCCTGGAAGTCCTCAGGAGTCTCTAACAGCTTGTAGGGATGTGATCAGGGACCAGGCCTGACTTTCTTCCTCAGTGGCTTCTCTCAGCTTGTGCAGAGCCATGCTCCATTCCCAACTCTGCCGTCATCCACCCATCATGGGTCAGGAGGAAGATTAAGTGTGGGCACTGAACTTGGGAGCTTAACCCCCTTTTCTGATAAGGCATAAAATAACTAGGTGGCAAATAACTCTGCAGTGTGTGTTGTTTGGAAAGATTGACACCATGGACTCACAGACCTGGTTTCCCATTGGTCACAGAGGATGATAGATAAGAGACCTCTCCTCTTTCTGGATTCCAGGTTTATTCTGGAGCAATCTGATTAGGCTGAGGTTCTTGGGTCGTTTGCCTCTGTGTGGCCTGTCTACAGAGCACATCAGATGAGAGCACCTACCACAAGTTCTTTGAGATGCTTTTTAGCTGCATCTTTCCAGAATCTCTACTCAAAGTCAGGTCCACTCTGTGAATGCAGTCTGTGCTTTAAGGTGTTCCTGACACAGAGGTCTTTTTCATGCCTGGGCCTGGGCCAGCTCTCAAAAGCCACTTCCGATTGACGTTCTTTTGACAATTAAACTTTTAAGAAAAGGTTTCCAGACAAAGTGCCCGGTCAAATTTAAATTTCTGATAAGTATGCACACATATTTTTAATAACTCCAAGTGTATTCTAAGCAATATACCAAATAGGAACCGATTGCACTAAATAATTGCTGGCTACCATCCAAAATTTCAGGTTAACTGGACATCTTGTATTTTGCCTATCGACCTTGCAGACAAACTTTGAGATACAATTTAACGGAGACAGTAATTTTGGAGGTTGCCATCTAGGAGCAAAATTGGCTCAGACCCTTCACTAGTGATACCCTTCTTAGACCTCAACACAATTCCACGGAGTAGGGCCAGGGAGTGACCTGAAGCTCAAAGATGTCAAGTGACTCCCCTAAGGTTGGCTCCCTGCATTGTACCACCAGCCCAGCTTTGCTGGACTTCAAAGCCTGGACCCCTTCGATGCTACCCCAGTGCCAAGCTGATGGTTATCTTTCCCGAGTTCTCATTTTCCCAGCTTGCTTTGACTCCTCTCAACTCCTTCCCCATTTTTTTCCACAAATGTTCAAGGAGAGATTCACTCCCGTCAGATCAATGTCACTGCCGTAATGAAAACCACCACCCAAACCCACGGAGGACGCGGTCTGTGGGACCCTAATGAGAATGGTTCCGATTATGTAGAAAGCAACCTCGTGGTTATTCTAATGTTACAAGTAAATATAAAACATTTAGAAATACTTGGCCTGGCCTTTTTTTTTTTTTTTTTTTTTTCAAGTACAGATGTCTGACTTTCTGCCAGTTTGTTATTAAAAACGCTATGGTGGTTGGGTACAAAGATTTCTGTAGAAATAAAAGCTGAGTCTCTCTAAATGCTTGTTTTGGCTTTGCAGAGAAGCTGGTGCTGATGAGGTCAGAGCAGATGGTAGCTAAGAGTGGCTCTCATTGGGAACCCCAATATTTATAACTCACGGTGGCTCTCTATTGTCTCCCAAGCCCCAAATTGTGCTTGGGCTGCCTCCAGTCTCAGCTGCTGCCGTTCTTCCCCTCCATCTCCAAGGCGTCTTACAAATCACCCTGCATTTGCACTTGCCAGACCCTTGCTAGGGGGCCTGTCCCCTGTTATAGGTCTGGCTGATACCCCTTCCTCCTCCACCTTCTGTGGTGCACACTTCCTTCTCTTGCCAGCTGTCACTGCTGTGGTACAGCTCTACTTGATTCTTTTATTTCCTGTAACTCTCTGACATCGTCTTCTTCATTTCATGTCTTCCCATCAGAAGGTGAACTTATGAAGGTGGAGTTTCCAACATTGTATTGATCTACCTGGTCTTCTCCAGAAGGTGAACTCTAGGAAGGGAGAGGCACCCCCACACACAACATTGTATCCACCTGCCTGGTCTCCGAACACCAGCAATGTTAAGTAGATACAAGTTGCTCAATAAATATTTGTCTAACAAATAAGCCACCAGAGAACCTGATGTCCTGTATTCCTCATCCCTTCTGAGGCCAGAAGGAAAACTAACAACCTCTGCAAATTTCGCCATTCACTGAGAAACCCCTAAACAGGAGACTCCTTATGTTCTATGAAATTTCTAGGACTGAGCTCTGAACCACAGCAGAGGACACACATTGCAACTGCAGTTACCTAATGTAAGAGGATAAGTATAAAACAGAAGGTTCGCAAGCACCAACATGGCCCCGACAGTCCTCCCACTGCACGTAGGCGTGTTGAAAAGATGTGGAGGGAGACACTGCTGACCAGCTTTGAACCTTAGATCATCTGGGGCTCTCACAGGATTTGTCCTTCTAATTTCCACTTATGCCTCTTTGTGCAGCTGCCTGCCATTGGTCCTCAGGATTTTGGGACTCTTTAAGGACAGGCACTGGTCTCATTTCTATGTCCCCAACATACAGTCTTTTGTGTTGATGTTGTTGACTGGGACACACAAACTCAGAACCTTAAGTCTTTCAATGGATCAGGTATTCTATTCTCTTTCCCTCTCCCCCATCTCCTCTCCTTTCTGTCTCTTTCTCTGTCTCTCTGTCTCTCTGTCTCTCTCTCTCTGTCTCTCTGTCTCTCTCTCTGTATCTCTCTCTCTCTCTCTCTCTCTCTCTCTCTCTCTCTGTGTGTGTGTGTGTGTGTGTGAGAGAGAGAGAGAGAGAGAGAGAGAGAGAGAGAGAAACAAGTGCCATTCTACATGTGTGAAGGACAGAGGACCGCCTTCAGAGGTTGGTTCTCCCTTCCATCATGTGGTTTCTGAGGATGAATTCAGATCATAGTGGTTGGTAGCAAGCACTCTTACCCACTGAGCCATTTCTCTGGCTTCACCAGAGGTATGGTGTCTCTTTGGACCTTGAGAAGTGGACTAGGCTGGCTAGTTAGCAGGACCTGAAAGACTGCCCCTGTCCTTCAGCTCTGGAACTTTGGCTCCTTATATGGGTTCTGGGGATGAGCCCAGGTCTTCATACATACAAGACAAGCACCTTCCCAGTGAAACATCCCCCCAGGTCCCAGGGTAGGCATGGTGTCTTCAGGAACACATCATTCTACATACTCAGAAAACCTGCTTCATTCAGATATTTCCCTGTTGAGTGGCCAAGAATCCAAGAGAATAGAATTCCCAGGCTTTCTATGCACACATCTTTCCTTCCCAACTTGTCTGAGTGCTTTATTCCAAAACTCAGTCCAAAGAAAATTCCTCTAAAAATTCAACTGCTAGCACTGAACACATGAGTCAGAGAGCCAGAGATCTGAGCAGATACAAATATCTGCTTTTTGCCAGGTAAATGTTGTCACATATACAAACTTGCATTAACGTTTATCTCAAGTGGGTCATAGTCAGAGCATGTGTCTCACACAGTGTCCAAAGCCACTTCGAAAAGGTGGCAACAAATTCTAGAGCATTGCACTTAAAGCCAAGGATCTTCTATTTCTGCACGACCTAGGAGACTTAGAAATGTGCTGCAGACAATGTGGCTTGAACAGGAAGCCTGGGAAATGTAGCATCATTGAAAACACAGGCTAACTGTAGACACCCCTCTTGTGTACAGAACCTGGACCCATTACTTGGAACCACACACATATCTTTTGAGTTTCTATATCGATGACATGTGAGGTGGTAAGATAGAACTGTTGGCAATCTTTTTAAGGCTATCGCCTCAAATGTGGCCTTGGTTAGCCTGGGGACCATTGTCATATTTTCAAAAACTGATGGCTGTCAGGGATAGAGCTCATAAAAAAGTTTCCCCAAACTCCTCATGGAGGATAGCAGCAGGAGGAAACACTCCATCACTGGCAAGTGACACTAATGTATTCTATTAGATTTGCTTATCATGTTAAAGAGCATATTAAAAGGAAATGTTTGGAAACGAGATGCCATGCTTCGGGATGATGGATGGAGAATTCCTAATTTGGAAAAAATGTGCTAAAGACAATATGACTGATGTGAGTGACCTACTTTATTTTATAAGAAAGTATGAGTTGCCTCAGGCCCACTGGTACACATATTTGGAAAAAGTTGTTTTTTTTCCACATTAAGTTTTTATTAACATTTTCAAAAGAGCAAAAAACACCATAGAAGGATGTAAGTCTCAACTTGTCAATGCAGATGTGTTTGCAGTCGCTTGCTCACTGGGAGCGTTTCTCAGTCAGTGAGGTGTGTTTCTTGCCAAGGGAGCACCTGACTAGAGAAATATGACCCTCCTTTTCCTGATGAAATGAACAAGGAAGAGGGATTATTTTTGTTTATTTATTTATTTTACTTAAAGCTCATATGGATCTTCTGGTACTTATACGTAGCTATCCTGGAGTGACTTACATCTTGCTGGGGCTCAGACACCTTCTGCTGCAAACAAAGATAGAGGTTAAGTTAACCATTTTAGTTCAACCTTAGATGTCAGAGCCCAGAGCTGACGATCCATCCCTTGTTGAAACAGATCTAAGGTTGAGAAGTTAGGGCCCTAGAGTTTATTTTAGGCTGCGGATGGCCAGAACACAGTTGGTGGCAGATGGAAACACTGCTACTGAAAGAAATCAGAATCCAAGGGGGGGAAAATCCACATTAAAAAGTAGAGGTGGAAGAATAAATGCTTCCAGGCTTTCTCAAGGGCTATTTGTCAGTTTGTCAGAAATGCCCAAGATTGCTGGATGCCTAACATCTTAGAAATCCCACTTTTACAAACTTCTTGTAAAGCAATCATTTATGAAAAGAGACAAATGTTCGCTATGTAATTATTGACGATGTTAAAAGATGGACCAATCTAAATGTCGGACATGGGGGAATTGCCTAGATAAATATAGGTGCTTAATACAGAGTACGTGAAAAAAATAATGTTAAGAATAAAGCAGAGAAAGATTTACAATATGCAAAGTGGGGGATGTAGGCAACAAGACATTATGTGTATTGTGTTGCTCTTTGAAAACTATGTATGTTGCACATATATAAGTGTGTGTGTGTAATATACTAAAATTCTCTGTCTTTGTCTCTTGGTTTTTCCAGAAAGGGTTTCTCTGTGTAGTCCTGACTGTCCTGGAACTCACTCTGTAGACCAGGCTGGACTTCAATTCAGAGATATCTCTGAACTCCTGAGTGCTGGGATTAAAGACATGTTCTGCCACTGCCTGGCTAAAATTCCCTTTTTAACTAAAATCGAATATATGTTTGAGAGAGGTCATCCAGATTTTCAGGGGTGTTTCTGAAGCACGGGATTTTATAGGTAGCACTTTCTCCTGTATGTTTCATTTCCTACACAAGATACACTTTGCTTTGGTAATAAATGAAGACACTATTAAGCGGAACATGTGAGAGTTGGGGTTGATTAATTCATAGCAGCACCAGGAGAGCTCATCAAGGGTTTCTGGACACAAGCTAGTTTCTTTGTGTATTAGAATGAACAACTTACAAATATAGAATGGAAAACCATTCCATTCACTAGAACAAAACCAAAGCATAAGGCACCATCAGAACTGAACATACAACTCCTTCATGCCTTAAATATCCAAGACCCAGTCAGAACTGAAGAATGAATGTATCAAAATCTAAATGTTTCTTGGTATAAAGGCTACAACCTTTTTCCAAATTAGTTTATACAATTTACACAATCCTGGTATAGTTTAAAATTAAAGTAACTGGCAGATTGATTCTAAAAATCATCTCAGAGAATAGATATGCAAGAATAGACATTTTTTCTAAAAAGAAAAATGAGACGAAATTGTTCTGGTTGATTTTAAAAAACATGTTACAAAGTGAAAGTAATTAGTCAATAACGTAAAATGTAATGTAGGATAAAATCTAGCAGGTCAATACCATAAAATATGACATCTAGAAAAAGACAGAGGTTGTTTCCTACAATAGAAAAGGGTTAGATGGTACCAGCATGGTGTTGGAAGAACTTATTAGAAGGAAGAAGTGGGTTTTGCTTCATGACACCTTCACAGAGGAAAATCCAAGTACATTACAGGTGAACACGTTGCTTAAGGATATAAAATGTGCAGGACAAGAGAGATAACTTCAGTCTGACTTCTGGTTCTTCATATTTTTTTCTGATCATATAATATTTTGCTGTTGTTGTTGAGAATGGGTCTCAGGTAGCCCAGGCTGGTTTCAACCTCACCATGCAAGCCAAGGATGACTTTGAACTACAAATCCTCCTGCCTCTACCTCCAAAATGCTGGCTTGCAGGCGTTCACCATTACACCCAGCTTATACTATGCTGAGAGTCTAACCCAGGGCTTCATGAATGCCAGGCAAGAACTCTACCAATCGCTCTGCGTCTGCAGCCCCTCATATATTATTTTTCTAATAGAAGCATTACACACACGATAAATTAATCTCAAAATGGGGAGTTACTTCTCAGAATAGAACAGAAGACCCAGAGCTGGGTCTCCTGATGCTCAGGCTCCTGGGGTCCTCTAAGCATCTATTCTTCCTACTGAGAAGGCCACGGGGCCACAGCATAACCACTCCACCAAAGGAGGTCCAGTGCTCTGGCAGCAGCACTGTTCCTGGAACACCTCACGTAGCTGACTGTTGGTCCTCAGGTGGAAATAGGAGGACACGTCTGTCCAAGATAACAACACCTTTCTCTTATGTTCCAACGTGTCTTACACTCGACTTTTCTGCAAATAACTTTAGTTATCTTCGGTATTTCCCTCTGAGAGAAATGCCATCACACTTGCAGTCACTATCATTCCCATTTTGTAGAAAGGGAAACTGAGTCTCTGAAGATTGATCATATGCCTGGTCACATGGCTTGGAGATAAAGACCAGGTGGACCAACTTCTACACATGCGACAGCTGCACTTCCTCTTCTGGATGAACACACCCTTCAGCCCACAGATGCAAGCTGCCTTTGCTTGAGATTGATCAAGATCACTGTGGAGTCTTCCACCACACTCTGGAGTGACTTCCAGCTCTCACTCTTCACTCAGTGCTGTTTCTGGGCTTCCTTGCCACTTGGATATAAACCTGGCCAGACCAATTCTCTGGTGGTACACAAAGGACACAGATCTGAAGATTCTATACCAGAAGATATTGTCCTCCCAAGACATTTACCCTCCAGCTAGTTGTCAGTAAGCTGGAGGTTTCTTTAGTTCTCACCTGCGCTTTCACAATCTACTAAGGGCTTTGCACGCAAAAAGTGCTTGTATGACAGTTTCCTGGATCAGCGGACTGGCCAGAGAGACTTTGAGTCCTATCTCTAGCCTCTCAGAGCTGATGCTGACCTGAGACCATTTCTGATCCCACAAGAGGCTGCCTTTCCCCTATGCAATATATGTGTGATATAGTCTTTAAGGACATGAAGCTGTCTGGCAACGTGAGGAGACAGACATTGGGGGTCAGAGGTCAAATGTGATAGATAATGTTAATCTTCAACTTGATGAAGCATAGGACGATCTAGGAGGCAAACTTCTGGGCATATCTTCAAGGGAGGGTGAAGGCTACATTGGGGTGCAAACACCTACCCAAACTCTGGTTTGCATCCTTCCATGGGGCCCAGAACTGAAGAAAAGGAAACAGCTGGCTAAACACCCATATTCATCTCTGTCTGCTTCCTGATTGCCCTTGTGACTTCCCCATGATGATGAACTGTACCCTGGACTGTGAATCCAAATGAATCTCTTCCTCTGTGAGGACGGTTTGCCAAACACTTTTTTCATGGCCATGAGAGAGAAAACAAGTGTGGGGGACGATCCAAAGCAGATTGTAGGGGAGTGTGGTGGAACACACCCATGCTTCTGTTCTAGGTCCATCTTCCTGGCACCTTCATCAGCTCATGGCAGATGCCCAGGAATGAATGGATGGATGGTGACACCCTTCCATAATTTTCCATAGTTGAAATCAGAAGTGTAGGACTAGAAATGACTTTATAGGTCACACTATCCAACTCTCTCTCTCTCTCTCTCTCTCTCTGAAACTCGGAAAGAGCAGCAGCTTGCCCACGGTTGCAGACACCATGAATTAACATAAGCTGAGCTTGAAGACATCAGCCAAAACTAAGAACATCTGACTTGGTACAGGTTAAGAGAACCTTGGTAGGGTTCCCCATACACACACACCCTAGTGGGAACCCTAGGGAAAACCAGTCCTCATCCTAGAACCTTCACATCGACTCTTCCAGCTCAGACACCTCTCAGAGAGGCTTGATTCTCTCATAAATGAAGTCATATCTATCACAAAGACCCTTGAGGCTACTTAGCTGAGAAATAATTACATGTGTCTCAGAACTAGGAGAACAAGGGTTCCCATCCAGGAATCCATGATGCTCTTTAAAAGAAAGGGTTTCGCTATAAACTGCAGCTGGGGTGGAGAGAGGCAAGATTTTCAAGCCAGGAGGCCATGTTCTGGCACCATCTCATCTATCTCATCTCATCTATTAAAAAAAAGTCTATATGTCTATATCACTGCGTAGACATATTAAAGCGACATTAAAGGAGATTAAAAGAGGACAGCATAATCATACTGCTGTAACTAAACCGGTCACATGCCTGTGCCTCCTTGCTTAACTGCACGGGCAGGGCACGAATGCGTTCTCATTGTCAGCAATTAAACAATCGAGAAGTACATGGCGTCACCAGGAAAAGCGCCCAGTTCACAGCAGGCTCTCCAGGTCCCCTTTCCGGTCCTAAAGTTACTCCATTGCCAGCTTAGTGCAAACATCTCCAGAAAGCGGCTCCAAGTTTCCATCTAGGTCTGTGTGTGCAACAGGACACGCAGGCACACAGACAAGTGGTGCTTGTTTCAACATTAACAGAGTCACACGTACTGTTGTAGAGCATTGGTTCTCAACCTTCCTGACACTGCAGCCCTTTAATACAGTTCCTCATGTTCTGGTGACGCCCCCAACCATAAAATTATTTTCATTGCTACTTCATAACGCAACCTTGCTATGGTTATGAGTTGTAACTACTTGTGTTTCCCACTTGTCTTAGGTGACCCCTGAGGAAGGGTCAGTTGACCCCACAAGAGGTCAAGACCAACAGGTTGAGAATTTTTGTTTTAGAACTTGCTTTTTCTTTTCTTTTCTTTTTCCTTTGATGAGTCATGGGTATCTCTCCTACGATACTGCAGAAAGCTACTTCTGTTTTCTGTAGTCAGGAAGCATTATTTTTTTTTCTCAAGGCGAACCTCCTATTAATGGACATAAAAGGTTTGTTTATTTTTGTTTTATTTTTTTAATTTTTAAATTTTTTTTTTTTATTTTTGAGACAGGGTTTCTCTGAAGCCATGGCTGACCTGGAACTCAGTCTGTAAACTAGGCTGGCCTTGAACTCAGAAATCCACCTGCCTCCCAAATGCTGGGAGTAAAGGTGTGCGCCAACACTGCCCAGCTTTTTTTTCCTTTTCAACATTAGGAAACAGTGACTATATCACCTTGAGCTTTTTGCTTCTGTCAGAGCCAGTCCTTTATGGAGTTAGCTGGCTGACCTACTGCAGAACGTCATGAAGAGATTTCTCCTATTACATCCCCAGTGCCCAGAGAGGTTGCTTCACATGGCATTTTTATGCAGGAAATATTTGCTGAATACATAATTGGCTGTGGGAGAAAGATGTAGTTGCAAATTATTTTTTACAGTTAACACTTGTCAAAGGCTCACACTTTACAAAGGCATTTTTACTTCAGTCCTCAGAACTACCTCATGAGGTCAGGACTTCCTGATGAACTGTGGCCTAAAGTCAGGGATTGAGAGGCAGAGGTCACAGTTCTAATCCTTGTCCTGAGACCTTTTTGTGTTGAGGAATCTACTTCACCTTCTTTTATGGGTTTAAGTTATTGTTATTTTTCTTTAAGTATTTATTACTATAATTTTGTGCATATACACAGCGCGTGTGCGTGTTTCTGTGTGTGTGTGCGCGCGCGCACGCGTGTGCACACATGTATGTGTACAAACGACAGTGCCCGTGTGATCAGAGGACAAGTTTGGGTATTGGTTTTTGCCTTGCTTGAAGCATGATTTCTTTCACTGTTTTCTACTGCATTGCATATTCCAGGCTACCTGACCTGTGAGCCTCCTGTGAGTTCTCCTGTGTCTACATCCCAAGTTGTGGTAGGGCTACTGGATTAGAGAAAGGTACTATTGCGTCGGCTACTGGCTGATTCAAACTCAGGTCATTAGGTTTGTGTAGCAAGGGCTTTTATGGGATAAACCATCTCCCTGGTCCCAGCTCCAATTTTTAAACATGCAAAATCAGGAAGGATGAACACACACACACACACACACACACACACACCCTTGAAGGAGCTCATGATATCTAAATATGACAGTCTATGCCAACTACCTCAAGCCCAGATAACTCAATAAATAATTGATCCTATCTGTCCTTTGTCCCACATGTCCTTTCCACCCAGCTAGGGTCAGTCACCTACACACTTGCCAAGTTTTACAGTCTCTAAAACACCTCCTTGTTTTCCTTAAAAATCTCCTGATGGTCTGGCCTGCTTTTACTTCCAGGAGTTTCTTGGAGGCGCTACAGGAAGCATATGTTTGCTTTGTATCATTCAACTGTGATAGCAGCAGCTCTCTTCTGAGCATTTTCACTTGGACACTGATCCTATTATGTTACAATTAGCTGTCTAGTTCCCCAGCTAGCTCCTGAGGGCCAGCCTTGGGATTGACTAAATTTTGTAATTGCAGGTCAACTGCAAATTTCCTTGTAAATGGTACGTGCTCCATTGGCAGAGTGCAAATGACCCAAAACTTCTATAAATATCTGATTTTTAAGTGATACCATACTTTGGTGTTTCTGAGTGCCCAATCCTCCTAGTCCGCTCTGCTCTGAGACAGAGCCCCAGCCACAGTGCCAGCTCCACCCTTTGTTGCTCCCAGGAGCAACTGGCTTTTCTTTCTTTCTTCCCAAGAGCCAGGTTTATGCTTTTGCCTTTGCCTCTTCTCAGCCAGACCTGCCAAAAGCAGCTCTTCAGGCAGACTTTCTGTGGCCTTTATATTTTTTTCCTTTTATATTTCTCCCCCTTTCCCTTTGTAGTGGCAACTTCCCTCACATTACCTTTCCAAACAATTCAAAGAATAAAAGCAACCAACATACCCCAGCACTGATGGAAACTGTTAATACTGTAATACTCCTGGAGAGCACTGACAGGTGATGTCTCCCACCTGTGAGGCTGCACTGAACTTCCTGTGCACCAGGTGGGTTTCCTCTACCAGACCGTATGCTCCTCAACGGTACTGTCATGGGAGTGTTCATTCTTGAATTCCAAAATGCCAGCCAATGTCGGTCACATACAGACATAGTTGGGTGGGGGTAGTAGAGAAATGTTGCTTTAGTTTTCTTCATAGTTTCTAGTACCCAGTACAGTCATGATCCTATTAAACTTAAAATTCTGTATTTTATAAGGAGGTATTTAATGGAGCTGATGTGAATTACTAACCACTTCATATAATTTATTTTTATGAAGGACAACATTGTGAATGCCAGGTACTGACTAGAAAGAAGCGTCTGGAATCCAAAACTAAGCCCTTCTGTCTTCCTTCTCTGATTTATTTGGACTCTTTGGAGAAGTGCAATGTAGGTAGAGGGGTTTGGGAGGAAACAGTGATGGAGTCTGGCAGCTGTCAAAAATTCCCCCTTTGAAGGATGTGGCCTGGCTGCCCACCCTCTCTGAAACTGAAAAGAGGTGGGTAGCTTGTCAGAGCTCAGCATCTGATGGGTTAACAGTAATCTTCCCCCCACCCCTTGTTTCTTTCCTCTAGTATTTGTGTAATATTGTTTTATTTTGCCAAGGTATAAAGATCTGCAGTAAAACACTGTAAAGTCTCAAGTGTGACGAGTTTTGGCAACTGCGTGCTTCCTTTGCCATCCCTGAAGTGATCAGTTAGAAAGCACTCCCAGCTCCTTGGAACCTTCCCTCTTGTTCTATAGCATCAACAGGGTTTCCTGGGTTGTAGCTTCATGTGAGCAGGGCACCCAGTCCTTCCCCTCCTTTTCTTTTATCCCCTAGAACAATAGCAAAATGCGTAGACATAATCTAATTTCTTTTCTAAAATGTCAAAAGTTAACAACCCCAAATGTGGTGGCTTCTGAGTAGGGGGATTTCAAGGACTGCTAATAATCCCTTTACTCTGTCTTCTTTAATATAAAACTATACATTGAGTTTTATAATAACAAAGGAAAGTGAAGCTTCCAGGGCCATGGCTTTGTGGAGAAGTGAACAGTGAGTACATCAGGCAGTGGTCAGATAGCTCTTTGTTTCTCTGTAGGCATTCTTGGTTTTGATTTTAAACATGAAACAACCTGACCAAAAGATTCCTCCTATCTCAAACTCTCTTTACTTGGGGAACATTTTTATACACGTTTTAAAAGCTCGATTGTACATTTGAGTTTTAGCGGCATGTGTCAGTCAAATGGGAGCAGAGAAAAATATAGTTTTATGACAGACTGGTAACTTTCTCTGAAGGTCATCTGGCGACAGGTGAAAGAGAATTTCCTCTCCTCTGTCCTTGCATCTCTGCAACACCAGGGTGTGCACACACGGAGAAGGCAAAGACCGAGGCATAAATACGTCACAACACACAGGCAGCTTCGTGATTTCTCGGCAGAATGGGAAGCCCAACTCCATTGGCTAAATGTACTCCCTATGCTGTAAAGACCAAACCTCAGGGGGTTGATATAGCTTCAGGGTGATGCCAGGTCTCTGTGTCGACACTGGGCAAGCTGAGAACCCCATTTTGTCTGTTTCCACTTCTCTAAAATGGGATGATGGCTACTGGGAAAAGTGATAGACGTAGCATATGCAATTCACTGGCTCTTCTGGACCAGGAGTAAGTACTGTGGTGTGGACTTGGGATTCAGGCTTTGTATCTGGGAATTACGGACTTTGGGGGAGGGGCATGAGTTTGAATCGGGTGTTCTTTCTTTACTCCATCTTTATTCGCTTTTACTTTCAATAAAAAAAAAAAAATCCCTGTGAATTAGAGGTGGGGAGAAAAGAGAAAAGCCACTGGAGTCATAAAAAGCTGGGCAGAAATTCCAACTCACTGCTTTATAACTGTGTTTGTGACCTGGGACCATCGCAAACACCAGGGCCTCAGTTTTCCATGTGGAAAATGGGAGCGGTCTCCAAGGGCATTGATGATTTCTCCAGTTTGTTTCCATGTATTTTCTGTTTAGCACAGTGGCCGAGATAAGAGCCATCGTTGATAGGAATGAATTGTCTCTCCTCTGAGATGCCCCGGCAAGGAGGAGAAATGAACCCGACTCTCCCCTATCTTTCAGCACACCTGAGCAGATGCCTTGTAAACCAGGGTCATGGGGGCTCAGAACAAGGGGCTTTGATGCTTACACAATTGGAATGAAGTTTTCCACCATGCTGGACATGGACAAGATGGATCACCTGGACTGAGAAAAATGGGCCAGATATGCCTGAGGCCATCTGGGGGAGAGCTGCAACCACATGGTTGGCACTATACAACACTCCTCATCTGGAAGGCATGTTCAGATGCTCAGAAGTAGCCAGGCCCAGAGACTACAGCCCAGGGAAGTAGGGGTTGACTGTTTTGCTTTTAGCAACAAGGGGTCACAATGCCCTCCCTTCCCCCAGTCATTTTAGCACATACCTAGAGGCCTCTTTAGGATCTCCTTCATGTCCACAGAAGCCTTTCCCCAAGTCTCTGAGGCAGGCAGGCTCAGCTTGGGGCCTCTCTAAGTCCTGGGGTTTTTGCTAAGCAAAGGAGCTGAAGCCAACTGGTCTGGGGTTTAGCCAGATTCACTGTTTCCTGCTACAAAATGTTTACAAAAGGTAACCATTTTGGAGAGTGTGTACTTTTAAGAAAAAGCAAGTCTGGTAAAACAGGCTCTCCCACCCATGGGTTCTATGGTGAAGGTCTTCACCTACTTCCCTTTTATACCCTAATTTCCCTTCCCACTGCCTAGGCTTCTAAACTGCCACTTTGCTGTTTATACTGCAATGTTGGGACCTTTCTCACTCAATGCCTCATCAGCAGGGCCTGACTTGCCCATTTGAGTCCTGTTGCCGGTTCTGATCTCTTAAATCCTTATTTATTTTCATTGGGACCTTGCAGAGAGGGTGCTGCTCCAGTGGGAGGTAGGAGGCGGGGTAGGGCGACTGCATGTCTAACCTGTGGTTTTAGTCTTCAGTCCAAAAAAACAAAACAAAACAAAACAAAACAAAACAAAACAGGCTGAAGTTGGAAAGCTTTGGAATCAGTCTGCAGTGAGCGTTACCAGCATTACTGGATTGGGGTCTAGGGAACTGTGGGACTGCAGTGGAACCCAGAACCCCCACAGATCCTCCCACAGCTTGGAGCCCAGAATCTGAGGTGAGAGGCCTCCTCTGTTCTCCCAGATGCATGAGCTGAGCACATGCTTCACTCTTCTAAGTAATTTTCAATTCATGACATAACTTTGTAGAATAGTCATCCTCAGAAACAAACCAAGTCCTACAATCTCAGCAAGTAGAGGAGGCTACCCCCGGGAAGGGAGCATTAGGGAAACCAGACACCAGACGGGCCTGGCTGTCCCTTATTGCCAGGTCCTCTTCCTGGAAACACAATTGGACCCAAAGGTATTTTATAGAGGGTTTCA
Organism: Arvicanthis niloticus; assembly: GCF_011762505.2. NCBI lineage: Eukaryota > Metazoa > Chordata > Mammalia > Rodentia > Muridae > Arvicanthis > Arvicanthis niloticus. The sequence goes on from NC_047658.1 coordinate 165,422,717, forward strand.
AAAAGGTTTCGATTAAGGCTTTGTAAAGTTAGATGAAAAACACCAAATACATGCTTACAGGGAGATTAAAGGTTGATTACAGGGAGATTAAAGATTAAATATATACCATTGTTCTGGTATATATTTGCATGCACACATAAATACATAAAACATGCAGCTATGTACCAGAACAATGTACAATGCATACAAGCTATATAATAAATATTAGATAATTAATGTGATTATAAATTAATGTAGGAGTTAGATGTCATAAATTAAGCAACGCTTGGTGAAAATCAATACATATTATGGAGTAAACAGTGTATAATGCAAACAAAATAAGTTGTAGATCCTGTGTATGAAACACAATTACCACTTCTGAAACACACAAGGTGTGTTGAATTTTTTTTTTTTTTGTCTGTGACAGGCAGGGAAAAGGCAGCTACCCTAGTATACATCACGCTGTCCATGCTGTGCCACAACCCTTCACCTATCCTACCCCCCTCCCCAAGAACCCACCCTGTCTTCAAGGTGGATAAAAATACCCCTCCCCCAAGGCCGGTTTCTTATTGGGAAAACGTAAGTGCAGTTTTTCTTACAAGGGTCGGAATCTAACTGGGGGTGGAGGGGGGGGGGGCACAGATTTCATAAATGACCCGGGAGGACACACTCAACATGGTCACTGTAAACTCGTTTGGTCCCTAGAGCGTATGGCTAAGTGTTCTTTTTCAGACACATAAAACAGTTTAAATGTTTGCATTTACAGCCTATTTAAACTTTGAAATGAATTTTCATTTGCAAGATCTGAACGCTGGAGAGGCCCTTCAAAACGCGATGGTTGGGAAGGCAGTTTCGAGATTGATGATGGGTTGAAGGAGATTCAAAGTAAAGTAAAACGCACAGAAAAAAAAAATGTATTAAGGACGCTTTCACGAGTAAAGCGGTTTATTAGGTGTTGCATGGGTTTACTCTTCCTAGGAAAAGGAAAATAGAGAAACACTTCCACGGAAAGTTACCCGAAATGTCGCCGTTTGAATGGAGAAAACACCATTCGAAGGGGCTTGCAACCTAAACACTGGGAATTACTTTTCTCCGGAGTCACCCAGGTCTGGGACCTCGACATCAGTGTGCGTTAAGCAAAAGCTCTTTTCTGTTTTCGATGGGAACTCCAGCGCGCCTGAGCTGCCGCGGAGCCGGGAGACCACGGCGCGCAATCTGGCCTTGGAGTCCGAGGCCGGAGCGCGTTGCGGACAGCGCCCGGCAGCGCCCCGGCAGGGAGAGCGAGAAGCGTTTATTTGCAATCACTTTAACTCTTGGTGGCTGGTTCTCTTCCAGCGCCCTGTGGCGGGCGGAGTGTTAGACAAGCCCCGTAGTCTGTAGCTCTCACCTCAGAGTCAATATTATCTCAGATGGGCACAATAGACTGGAATGAAAAGCTAATATTGAACCAATGCGGTCCCTGCTCGCGCCGCCGCGGTGCCACCCTTTGTTGCGCAGCCCCGGGCGAGCTGCTGGCGGCCCAGCTAAGCGGAGGGCTGTGGCGGTCGGGGCGGGTGTGTGTGTTCACTTCGGGCTAGAGAGGCCCTGGCGGATAGCAGCTGCTGCAGCACCCCCAGAGGCTCCTCAGTACCCCCCCACCCCACCCCCGCCGACGACTCTCTACCAACTTCCAGGGGTTGGTTGTGAAGACCAGCGATTAGTGGGAGTAGATCTGCACCGCGCTACTCTGCGCTGTGACAACCGGGTGTAGCAAACAGTAAAGCCAGGCCGAGTGAGTTCAGCTTGTGTGTGTCAGGGCTCCTGACCGATGTGAGTGTCCCACGGGGCGTGGGCAGCTGGGGCTCCACAGACAGAATCTTAAGTCCTAGAAGGAAGCATAAGGCTACCTGTTTCAACGTCTAGAGCTGTTGGCAAGGGGTAGATACTGGAGGGGGTGTTTTCCGGGTGTGAGTATTCCTCTCGGAGCATCATAGGAATCTCCCAGAAGTATTATCCCACCAGGCAGGCAGAATTAAAGAGCTAAGAAAGCCCCAACCACTCTCCTTTTTGCCTCATGTTCTGTGCACCCGGATGTTCTTTTCCCACTAAAAAAGGTTTCTAGACCCCTTTGAATCTCTAACAGGAAAGACGCGGGGAACCACACAGGCAAAAGGGCCGTTCTTCCACTGGTGCTCCAAAAAGACTCTCACTCACATCCTTGACTCCTAACTCCTAGGCTTTGCTAGCTCCGGGTTGGGAATGTAGCTTTCAGGACAGTTGATGCAAACCATCAAGGGCTAGGATTACGGCTCAAGACCAATGAATAGGTCCTTTGGCTTGGGTCAGTTTGGGTAACCCATCTGAGGGTGGGGACTCTTTGTTGACCTTTCATGTTGGCTGGAGTGTGCTCTCTGAAGGCTGGGTGAGAAGTAGATTGGAATGTCCAGGGCTCCTCGTGGACTAATCACTGCATCTATAGTTAGGAGATGGCAAAGTGGCACAGTGGGTGACTATAACCTCTCTGGCCTTCAGCCTTCTCACCTGGTAAATGGGCATCTTATTCTCCACACTTTGAAAAAGTTCACTGACTCATGATTGTGAAAGGACATGCTTAAAGCCAAATTCCACACAGGACAGGAGTTATTAGTGTTTCCCAAAGTCATCCTGGCATCCTCCCCAGCTTTCAAGGAGAGTCCAAAAGAAAAAGCCTGGCATTTCTCTTTTTTTTTTTTCTCTGATGGCTTGACCCCTTTTTAGGTCCAGGTCTTTACTCTAGAAAAGTATGGAATTGCAGAAAGGAGAGGCAAGCGCACAGAAAAGCATTCTAGAGGTATTCTGTTGTCTTTTACAATCCTTCATATTCCAGATGGAGATCCACCCTCCTCTGTGGGGTTCTGGTCAAAAGCAGTTGGAGGAAAAGCACCAGAGAGCCCAGGAAAGTGCCCGAAGGACCCCCTCTGTCCCCTCCACATCCTGGACCTATGTGTGCCTTGGAGGAGCAGCTTTGGGGTGACTGAAGGGAGTGCCGGGGACAGAGCTGTTTCATGTCCTGCTGGGAAGTCACCTGGGCAAGCCTGTCCATGGTCCCTGGCTCCTGCATCCTTGTGTGTGAGAACGTCTTTTTTCCTTGCCTTCTTTGGCCATAATCTCTTATTTGAAGGCAGCTGATGAAGAAAGAAACGATGGCACCCCTCCCTTATTGGTTATTTCTTTGCTTTCAATAATAAATCACCAGAGCTGTTTGCGCTAAGGATTGACGAGCTTCAGAGGTGGCATTAAAGCCCCACGCTCGCTCCTGGTGTGTCTCCCAGAGTAGTGTGGCATTCTGGATTGAAACGTTGGCTTCCAAAGATCCAGAAACTCACAGGCAACGCGTCTTTTCTGCAGTCACTCATCGCAATAGAAGCCAGGATACAGGAGAGACCCTCTCTTCAAAATTCATACCTAGGTCTGCCCATTGAGCAGTAAGGCAGAGAGTAATACTCCAGGGCTCTCTTCATACCATCCGGGCTTCCAGAAATTCTATGAGGATTCTATGGCTTCACCTCAAGAGAAGAGCTCGGTTGCTTCGTGGAAGATGAAGTCCGTGAGTGTCTGGCTTCAGGACGTGTCATCATAGCCCCTTCGCCTTGTGGGTTTGCACTTAGTGATACTCTTCACGTGCACAATAATCAAGACACCCCCACCTCCAAACTCGGGCCGTCCTCTCCCCCCCGCCCCCCACCGTCGCAAGAGGGCGCACATTTAGGAGAGCTGAACCAGTTGTCCCTGACCTCATTCAGTCAGGGTCCCTACAATCCCATTTAAGTCACAGTGATTAGGCAGTGATATCCGGGTCCTTAGGCATGAAGCTGTGGTCGCCTTTGCACAGTAACTGGCTATCTCCCTTGCTTAGATGGTCTCAGTCGCCAAGTCCTTGTTAGAGCGGAACCTATCCATTCCTCCTTGATCCCTTTACAGGAAAGCCTGGCTCCCAGAGAAGGAGAAATTCCAGCGAGGGTGACCTCTAGAGCTGAGTTGAAGCCGAAGGGAACAGGTGGGAAGCAAGGTCAAGTCTCTCTCTCTTCTCCGTAGCCACGAGCCTCCTCAGAGGTTCTCCTCTGGTTCCGATTGTGATTGGTGGCAGTGGGCTGCAACCCCTTGCACTCTCAAAAAGCTCAGAGGGCGTCATGCCCTCTCGCATCCCTCGCCACTAGGCGCCGCTGCGCGCACGCGGATCGCGGCCCTGAACGGCCTTGCCTGCTCCGCGAGAGAACTCTGGGGAGGATGCCAGAAAGGGATTTACCGTGATAATTTAAAAAAATGTTTTTAAGGTCTTAATTCTCTTTTTTTCGTTTTCCCACAGCCGCCGTAGCTTTCAGAGGCCGGAGGGACTGAGATCGCAGTTAAAGAGTCGGAGAAACTTCGTAGCCAGAGCTAGGTTGGGCCCTCTCAGGACATCTTACACAAGCCCGAGGGCCACTGGCGGTGTACAGTGGGGTTCACCTCTTTGGTACGCTACAGGGTCCAAACACCACCCTAGTAATGACGAAAATGTACAGAACACTAAAAGTGAGCCAAGCTCACCCAACCCCAACAACCTCTAAGACATTTTATTCAGCCTTTTGTGATGACCACACAGCTAGTCGTTCTCAGGAAGCTCTATTCATTAGAGTTGCTTGATGCCATCCACTCATCTAAGACACCTCTGGGCGGAGGTGGAGAGGTGAGGACTCTGCTTCTCTGTGAGCAGAGGCCTTGCAGGATACTCAGAGCCCATGGTTCTCACAGATCCTCAGAGATTTCTGCCCGTTGATACCTCTAGAAAATCAAGAATCCAGCACCTCCTACAGAGACCACAGAGGAACGTGGCAGGCTTGAGGTTAGTGTGGATGCCTTTTTACAGAGTTATTGTTTGGTCCGTGATGCCCTGGCTGGGGGCACATAATAACAGCAATGTCCACGAGAGGAGCTGGCTTTTATTAATGTTCATTATGTGCTAGACACTGTCTGAACAGTTTGCTTTGCTTATCTCTTGCAACAATCCCAAATGCTACTGTACTATCATTTATTCCCATTTGGAGGAAGAGAAAACAAATCAAAGAGGGTAGCTAGCTTACCCAAGGTCATAGTGAAGCTATGAATGCAATGGGGGAGGGGGCAATTTTATTAGGTGTAACTACAAGTAGTAAAATTCACACTTCGTACTGTGCAGTTTTGAAAACGGGTTGTGTAATTAATTACCTTTACTCTGATGAATAGCTGCTTGTATACTGCCATACAAAAACTCGCTGGCCACTGCTACTGTCTGCTTCCTAGACATACGGGCTGCACTTTTATATATGACAAAATAAGGTCAGGAGGGACCGAGGTGTTGACTCTGGTCTTTCCGTAAGAGATAAATGCATTATTAAAACATTTACATGTGTTTTCTAGTCCTCTCTCTCTGCAAAAAAAAAAAAAAAAAAAAAAAAAAAAAAAAAAAAAAAAAAAAAAAAAAAAAAAAAAAAAAGCATGGTGCCAAAGCCCCAGTGACTTGGAGTGCACACTGGGCAAAGAGAATCAGCCTAGCTGTATGGACAGGTACTTAACCAAACTGCCGCTTCTTGGGGTCCTTAAGGAACCTAGGACTTGCGAATTCTGCTAGGCCAGAAGCCAAGAGTGTCCCCATCTGTAAGCTCTGGGTCTCAAGCCGGACTTGAATGCCCAGAGCCCTGGTGCGCCTCTGCTGGCCAGTGTGGTTAATGAGTTACTCTCTTGTTAATTCCTCTACACGCCAAGGAGGCCAGATTTCTTCCCGGGCACCTCGGGCTGGGAGCATGAATTAGCATAGATTATTTGGCGTCTAGGGCTTCCGCACCCTGCCTGACTCACCGGAAACCCGCTTTTCTTCTTCAGTGGAGGTGGAGTGAGAAGGGGCAGAGCCCCCTAGGGTTCATGTGCTTGCGTGCCCAATGCTTTGGCTTCCTTCAAAATTAGGAGACCAAACGTGTCGCTCTTGAGCACTGGCCTGCAGGTCACCCAGAGACCACCTCGGGTCGTCAATGCTAGCGGTAGAAGGGCAGTTTGCAAGAGGCTGGTAGCTTGCTGAGGGTATCACAAAACTGATGAAATGCCTCTGCCTCACGCAAGGGGCGGGGGGGGGGGGCTTGTCTGAAGCTAGGTGTTCATTTCCTCAAGACATTTTCCCAGTACACCCTGGCACAAAGAGGGGTCAAGCAAGTACCACCTACATATGGGGGTCTCAGTCAAATCTCCCAGACAGGTCTGGATTCCTTGACCCTCAAAGTCAATGGCTGTGATACCCTCAGCCAAACTTACTAATGCTAATTCTGGGGGAGCTATTTGGTCCCATAGCCTGAGTGAAGAGTTTAGTGGTCCTAATTTGGACTCCCATTCTAGACTCTTCCAGAGAAGCCGCAGCGTGATCAAGTGGAAGCATTTGTTTCTAGCCTCAGAAGCCCTCAAGTGACCCCTAGCTCCTCTGAATCTTGCTTGGCTAGGCACAGCTCAAGACTTCCATCCCTCACTGGGCTCCAGCCTTCAAAGGCTTGCCCTCTATTTCCTCAGCGCACATGAGACAAGGGAGAGATTTCTCAGCTATATTTGGGGGCTGGTTCAGGCCTGAAGAGAGTGTGTGGCCTCAAACACATACCTTTTTATAGGGCTGAATCTAATGCCCACAATCTTTGAGCTTGCCCCCAAAAAGAGACAAAGAAAGAAGGCCATCTAGGCTAGAAGGTGAAAAAGGTCTGAAGTCTGAGGCAAGGGTAGATTTATACCACAAGGAGAGCAAAGCTGAGGCAGAAACACTTTTCTCAACTTCCATTCTACCTAGGGCACCCCTACCCCCAGCTTCTGCCTTCTCACATGAACGCTACACCAGAAACCCACACAACCTAAACAGCAGTGGATGAAAAACAAGAGAAGCAAACAGGAGAGCTGGCAAGGAACCCATTATTGCCCGGACTTCCTGGAGTGTCCTAAGGCCCAGACCCTTGGTGAAATCAGGTGGCCTTCACAGTCCCTCTAGAGGACTTCACATCTGTCTTTTCCAGATCTGCTTCTCCCGGGTCTCAGGCAACCTAGCACAGACATTTTATCCCTCTTAGGATAAATGGCTTCGACCTGGGAGTAACAGATTTAAAGGACGGCAGAAAAAAAATTTTTTATCATTAATTGTAAACGTGCAAAATACCTGCTGGTACTTCACTTTAGAAGAATGTAATTGGCAAAGGGTGTGTGTGTTGGGGGGTGGGGGGAGGCGGCTGATGAATAGATAATAGATCTTTAACCACCAATAAACAGAGAGCAGCGCCAGCAGGCTGGGGGGATGTGATCATAATTATACCGCAGCGTGAGCCAATGGGGACTAGAGAAGTCGGCCCTAAAATCATCCCAAAACTGAAGGCAAGTTCGAAAATGCGGACAGGGCCTAGGACCGGAGACGACGCAATCCTAAGTGCCTAGTTGCGAAACCTGGATTTGCAGAGCAACCCAGCCCTGGGACGACAGATGTCAGAATAAAAATAGGTACCGTAATAATAGCAGCAATGAGAGCATTGTCAACGCCACTAAGGACAATAGAACGATAACACAATCACAACTTCAGCTTCTGACCTAAGACCCAAGACTCCTTTCCCAAATATCCCCACATAGCCCAGAAAGAACTGTTTTGGGGAAGGAAGTGACTGCCCTCCAGACAGGAAAAGCAGAAACTCTAGGTGCGAGCTGGAAGTCCACTGCAAAGGCACAGGCACAGCTGGCTTCTCAGGTTTGAACTTGCAAACGAACCAGCCGGGTCAAAGACTGAGAACGCGTGGACCCTGGAACCTCGAAGCTACGCTTGGTTGGCGGTGTGGGAGGACCCCCCCCTCCCCCCGTGCGCCTAGGAAACCTCGGGAGTTTTGCTGGGGGTGGGGATTGGTATGAGTGAAGCGGGTTAGCCCTTGCCCAGAACCAGTCCCCGCCCGCTTACCCTCGCCAGGCACCCGAAGCCATCTCAGTGACCCGGGCGCGGGCCTCCAGGGGACATCCGCAGCGGAGCTCAGTGCGTGAAGCAATGTGCGCGTCCGTCGGTGCTTCAGTCCCATCAGCTCCGGCGCGGCAGGCTTAGGATCCAGGGGTCCGCAGCAAAGGCAGAGCGGCCCCGAGACTCTGCAGGGACCCGGGTGCCCTGGAGGCAGTGGTGTTGGTGCAGTTGGAGGCGGTGGCTGAGGGGGAGGAGGTGGGGGAAAGAGGAGGAGGAAGAGGAGGAGAGGAACGAGGAAGAGGAGGAGAAGAGGGAAGCGGAGGAGGCGAAGGAGGAGGAGAGAAACTGCAGCGGGGCACCGCGGGAGCGAGGGAGCTAGCCCGGAGCGCAGGGCGAAGACACCAAGAGGTCGGCGGCCGGGCGGGCGGCTGGAGGCACGGCCGGGGCAGTGGCGCCGACTCCGTTCCATTCTGGGCCCGGATCCAGGCCTCCGGGTTCCCAGGCGTTCGCCTCCCTCTGACGCACTTTAAAGAGTCTCCCCCCTTCCACCTCAGGGCGAGTAATAGCGACCAATCATCAAGCCATTTACCAGGCTTCGGAGGAAGCTGTTTATGTGATCCCCGCACTAATTAGGCTCATGAACTAACAAATCGTTTGCACTACTAGTGAAGAAGCGAACACTTCCATGGATTGTCCTTGGACTTAGGGCGCCCTGCCCGCCTTTTGCAAAGGAGAGAAAACTTTTTTTTTTGCCTCCCCGAGAACCCCCCTCCCTGCCTCTAACTCCAATCTCTCCCCCCCCCACGCCACCTCGCTCAAAAAAATATTACCCCAATCCACGCCTGCAAATTCTTCTGGAAGGATTTTCCCCCCCTCTCTTCAGGTTGGGCTCGTTTGGTGCAAGAAACTCGGGATCTTCGGCTTTGCCTCTCCTTCCCCTCCCCCTCCTTTCCTCTTTCCTTTCCTTTCTTCCTTCCTTTCCTTTCCTTACCCCCACCCCCACCCCAAACAAACGAGTCCCCCATTCTCCTCGGTCCTCGCCGCGGGCAGCGGGCGGCGAAGGCAGCGCGCCGCGGTCGCCGGGAGCAGGGAGCCCAGGGCACCCGCTCCTCGGCGCAGCATGTTTCAGCCGGCGCCCAAGCGCTGCTTCACCATCGAGTCGCTGGTGGCCAAGGACAGTCCCCTGCCTGCCTCGCGCTCCGAGGATCCCATTCGTCCCGCAGCGCTCAGCTACGCCAATTCCAGCCCCATAAATCCGTTCCTCAACGGCTTCCACTCGGCCGCCGCCGCCGCCGCCGCGGGCAGGGGCGTCTACTCCAACCCGGACTTGGTGTTCGCCGAGGCGGTCTCGCACCCGCCCAACCCCGCCGTGCCGGTGCACCCGGTGCCGCCGCCGCACGCCCTGGCCGCCCACCCCCTGCCCTCCTCGCATTCGCCACACCCCCTCTTCGCCTCGCAGCAGCGGGACCCGTCCACCTTCTACCCCTGGCTCATCCATCGCTACCGATATCTGGGTCATCGCTTCCAAGGTACGTGCCACGTCGCGGAACCGAAGCGCGCCGCACGGGTCGCCTCCTTCACTGTGCCCGGCCTGCTCCGGGTGGGCGCTCCTCAAGGCCTGGGCGGAGGTCAGCCCCGGTGCACGGCTCCGAAACCTGGTAGCGAGGGGCCCGAGTGCCGTTGGTCCCCGGAGCTCTGAAGCCGAGATTCGTTTAGGTTACTGACTTGCCTACTCCTTGACCTTTTGGAAAGGGGTGCAAACGAGGTACCCCTTGGTTCGCGTCGGGGTCGGGCTGGCTGGGACGTGATGCTGGGCAAAGAAGTCTGCTGTCAAGAAGCTCTAAGCCCGTGAGGTCCCTGAATCCTGTTCCTCTGGACCGTGTTCTCTCAGAGACAGGGCCACATGGCTAGGTTCACAGGACTTCAACTCTGCTCTACCCTCACTCCACGTCCCTCCAGCCCAGACCCACTACTTCTAGGTCTTCAACCCCTTAAGGAGACAAGGAGACCTTGGAAACCCCAGAGCAAACTGTTTCCTTCCTCTGGCTCTGGAGGCCCAGGGAGGGGCGGGAAGAGAACGAGTAGAAACCTCCGCAGCTCCACTGGTTCTCTCCGCGACTGTTTAACTTGGGCACCCGCCGGACGTGGCGGGAAGTCAGATTCCGTCTGGTCTCTGTTTGCTTGCTGATTTTTGTTTTTGTTTTACTGAGAGAGAGAAAGAAATTAAGAAAAAGAAAAGAGAAAACCCAATCGAGAGAAGGCCCGACAAGGAAAGATCTGTTTGGGTGTCTTCATTCCCCCCCCCCCCAATTTATTAATTTTGTTTGCTTCTGGGTAGGGGTTGGTAAGAAAGTTAAAACTTTAGGGAAAGGGTTCGAATTAGTTTGCCGACTGCAGTCTTTAAAAGACCTACCTCCGGCGGGGCGCTATCGATAACGATGGGCTTTTCCATTCAACAACACTTCGCATTTCTGTCAGTCTAGAATCGGATAGATGCCAATTCGCCATTTTATATATTTATATATTATAAAACACCACCCCAACACAAACCAAACAAACAAAAAATCCGAACCAAAGCAAGACACCGTTCTCCTTTAGTCCAGCACTGAATTTGCCTTTACTCCTGCTAAAACTATCTGCTGTTTTTGGGGGGGGGGGGGTTGGTAAAAAGATTCACTTCCTTTAATACGGGAAGCTGAAATACCCCAGCCTAGCCTTCAAAGTTTAGAGCCTAGCTTCCCCATTCTCTGCTAGTCATGTTCTTGGTCGCCATATCACGGACAGCCTGGATCTTCGCGGCCACGGACCATCGCGGCAAATAATACCCGCAACCCCCGAGGCTACAGCCCCTTCACTTTCCTCTCAGCTCTTCCGTAACCAGGGATCTCTAGAACCGGGTACTCTGGAGGCAGCGGCCGTAGATACTGGGGCATACTCGCCTCGAGATTTCTGTCCCAGCCCGGCTGCAACGTCTCGACCGGCCTCTGCAATTTCTCAGAGAGATAGCCAGACAAAACAAAAACCAACCAACCAAACAAAAAATTCTTGAATAAATCCGCGAGAAAACTATGGGTAGCAACATGCTGTCCTTTCTATGCTTATGTCAAAAATTTAAAATAGGCTAGAAAGTAGGGAACTACTACTACTGCTTCTTCTTCTTCTTGTTGTTGTTGTTGTTGTTATTATTATTATTATTATTATTATTATTATTATTATTATTATTATTAATGGATGGTAAGCACCAATCTCCGAGCCCAGGCTTCTGCTCCCCGACACACAGCGTGGAGGTATCTAGGCCTGAGGTGCCAGGGCAGTTATGGAACTCCGGAGCCTGAGGACTGCCACCTCAGAGACAACTAACTCTTCGTTAGGTACCGCCCAGGTTTGGAGCCCTGTGGTCCGGGTCTGATGGCTGGGCCAGTGTCCTTTTCAAAAGCTTAGAGCTTTTGAAAGCTCTACCAGCCCCAGAGGGTCCGGCGCTGCGGACTAGGCAGAGGCCCAGGGAGCTATGCTGGGCTAGCCCGGCTCCAGAGAAGCCGGCGACTCCTGCCTAGGAGGCCCCCTAATGGTACTTCTGCTCTGCCCCCTGCAGGGAACGACACAAGTCCCGAGAGTTTCCTTTTGCACAACGCTCTGGCCCGAAAGCCGAAGCGGATTCGAACCGCTTTCTCGCCGTCCCAGCTTTTAAGGCTAGAGCACGCCTTCGAGAAGAATCATTACGTGGTGGGAGCGGAAAGGAAGCAGCTGGCACACAGTCTCAGCCTTACGGAAACTCAGGTGAGTGTGGCCCAGACTACTTACTTCATCCTGACCCAGGCAGCCAGCGACCAACACTCCGACCAGAGTAACTTCTCAGGTGCTCAGCTTTGTTAGGACAATATGAGCTGCACTGACAAGCTGGTTCTTCTCGCTGGTCAGGCCCCTGCAACTCCAAACTAAACCAATTTTAGAGAGAATCACGGAGATTCAGCTGGGGTCCGAGATGTGGCTAATTGCAGCCCAGTGTTCCGGTGATTGGCTCAAGGCTGGAGAGAGCCGGGAATGATTTAGATAAGAGTTCTGAACGACTCCAGGGCCCACCCGATTACTCTTACGGGAATGCGGGGGAATCTGAAGCCGGAGGCCCGGCAAGCTGGACGATCCTGAAAACTAGACAATTTGCAAAGAGGGCTAGCCTTAGGGGACATATCCTTCTTGGCTTGGCTTGTGTTAGTCCCGAGGCGGGCAGGGAGTTTAGGTCTACAGTAGGCGCTACTGTACTCTCAGTCGCGAGGCAGGGTCAAAGTTCCCAGTAAACAGTAACGTTTGTAGGCAGAGCAAAGTAACTTTTTTTCCTGAGAAGCTCAAATTGAGTTTTTTTGTTTTGTTTTAAAAATGTTTCTTCTTCACGAGTGGAAAAAATAACGAATGGGGCCTCGCGGGTTTGCACTGGGCGGGCACAAGGCAAGGCCCACCTGATTTCTCCTGGATAGCGGAGGCAGCGGTTGTCTTTGTCCGCCTCGCTGCCCATACTGTCTGGAGTCTTTGTGTGCGTGTCAAGCCGGGAGCACACTGAAGCTCGCTTTGGGCAAACGCGGGGGGGGGGGTATGAACTGTCCTCCCCCTTAATTAGCAGACTCAAAGCAAATTAAACTCAGTCTTGTTTCCAGTTCCTACTCTGCTTTTTCATGGGGGCACTTTGGGGGAGGGATAGGAGCATTAGGGAGAACAAGTGAGATCCCTTGGCAGTCTTAAAGGTGAGAGTGGGGTGGCATCAAGAGGCTCTGACTGGGCTGCTGTGGGCTGCAGGGTCACAGTCACTACTGTCTCCTTCATCTGTACTTCATTGCTGGACAAACTTGGGCAGTACTGCTGAATGGAGCCCACCATTCAACTTCCCCATGGAAGGCAATTGACTTCATCCTCACTGATGCTGCAAACTCTGGGAAGGCCTGGTTACCAGACTCTCTCTGGAGGCTGGGGCCAGCTAGTCCTACCCTGACTGGGGACAGGACAGGAGCAGAGGAAAGACACCTCTTTCCTTCTTTTTGTTCAGTTTCTTTTACTCCCCTTCTATGTCATGGTCTCCTGAAGCTTTCCATTTGTCCAGGCCCTGAGTGAGACTTGTAAAGTCACTGTCCACTTGGCTTTCTCTGGGCCCTTTCTAGTCCTGCTCACCTGCCAGCAAGGCCTGAGGACAGGCAATCCCCCATCCTCTACTCACGGCCTTGCCTGGGAGAAGAGGCGCTATATTTAGGCAACTCCAGACTGATAGAAAATAGAAAGCACATTAGACCGACAGAGACTGAATCTTTCCTGTACTCAGTACTCACTGTCTGGGCAAGCAAGGAACATGCTTCTCTCTCTCTCTCTCTCTCTCTCTCTCTCTCTCTCTCTCTATATATATATATATATATATATATATATATATATATATATATATACACACACACACACACACACACACAAAGTTTTTCATGCTTTGCAAAAAGTGTTTGCTCTTGGTGGGAATTCGTGTGGGAGAAACAGCCACACTTGAGTATTGTGGCCCTTGGGGGAAGGCTCCCTGGTAGGGTTTGGAAAGATGAGGAACTAGGAGGCCTTTCTAGAGGGGGTCTGCTTTCAGAGGGAAGGAGAGGGGAGTGGTCAGCCCTTAGAATATTTGTCTGGGGGGTTGGGGTCAGGCCTGGGCTTCGATAGGCCTCTGGTGTTTGATAGGAAGGCACTATGAAACATCTAATGAGGCCCTCTTGTGTCTCCCCACAGGTAAAAGTATGGTTTCAGAACCGGAGAACGAAATTCAAAAGGCAAAAACTAGAGGAAGAAGGCTCAGATTCTCAACAGAAGAAAAAAGGGACACACCACATTAACCGGTGGAGAATTGCTACCAAGCAGGCGAGTCCCGAGGAAATAGATGTTACCTCAGACGATTAAAAGTACAAACCCAATCTCACAGAAATGGACAGCACGGAGCAAGAGAGACAGGGAGAGGAGGGGAAGAAAAACCCTACAAAACAAAAACAAACTGCACACATATTTACCGAGAAAGGGAGAGAGGGAATCAGAGCAGTGGCGCTCGCAGCAGACTTTGGACAGCGAGGGCACTGGACCGGGAACCGGCGCTGGGCACCGCTTACGGGACGACAGAGGACGGAGGCCCCTTCATCAACATGCAACCCTCGTCTAAAGAGGCAGCTGAGTGAGTGAGAGAGACAGAGACTGGGAGGGAGAGAAAGGAGAGAGAGAGAGAGAGAGAGAGAGAGAGAGAGAGAGAGAGAGAGAGAGAGAGAGAGAGAGAGAGAGAGAATGAGAATGATCCTTGTGAGGCAAAGGCACATTCTGACAAGGGGAGCTGTCAGTCAAATGCCAAACCAGGGAAACAAGATGATTGGCGGGTATTCCGCTTATCGAAGTCCATTTAGAAATGATAATGGTTTTTTTTTTTGAAAAAAAAAAAAGGCACAGGACTTTTAATTTTGCACTTCACAGTGTTTCTCCCTCATCTTTAATTAGAAATAACATACAAAATTCCATGTCTAGCCCCATCCTACACCTGTTTCAAAAACTTGAATTGCATGTAGCAGTTGTCGGGCGAATGGTGTCTAAAAACTGAATTGTAATTTTATTCTTCTTTTAAAGACAGGTTCTGTGTATTTTTATTTTTTATTTTTTTTCTGAGAAATGTGCAGTCTGTAAAAAACACTTTTTTGATACCTTCTATTGTCAAAGTGATTGTGAAAGCTAAACGAAGTAGGCTCGGAGATAGTGGTCCTCTGACAGAGAAATGAGGGAGCAGGATGGGGATGGAGGGTGGGGGAGGGTGCCCCTGAGAAGAATCAGGACTTAATACTAGGGGTAAAAACAACAACCGATAAAGGCCCAAATTAATTCTATTTCTTGGATATTTCCTTTTCTAACATTCTGATACTTTAAATCACCAAGTCAACTTTCCTTTTTAATGGTTGGAGAGATTGACTGCATCCAGCCACTCAATATAATGGCCATTCAGAACTTTTAAGTCTGTCTATTGCAAAAGTGGAAAGAAGGGTTGTAGTTAATGGGGTGATGGTGGCGTGGCCAAGGACATGGGAGTTTTCAAGCACTGAGTTTCTCTTCCAAGACCACAGACTTACTAAAGAGGGTTACAAATGCTTCCTTAGTGTCTTCGATACCAGAATGTAAATATTTTTGTGTTTTGTGTTAATTTGTTAGAATTCTAACACACTATATACTTCCAAGAAGTATGTCAATGTCAATATTTTGTCAATAAAGATTTATCAATATGCCCTCAGAGTAGTTGTCTTGGGAAATTAAAGTGGATCTTTACAAAAATAACTCTGTAAGTCGAATGTGAGACTTCTCCAGCTAGGCTCCAGAGACCCTGACTCCCCCACAAACCAGCAAGACTGAGAGCTTTGGGGGGGCATGTATTTTAAAGAGGTGTGAAGGGAGATGCCCAAGACAGCCAAACTCTTTCAGAAGAAAAATAGGAGAGAAGCTGTTTAAGCAACTTTGCTGAAGGAGTTTAGTTTCAACTTCAGGCTAAAAAACTAAAAAACAAAACCAAAAACAAAACACAAATCTTCTCTTTATTTCTGATTTCTTTTTCTTCTTAAAGTTTAGAATGTAGTTATGAATTGGAGAATATTCTTAAAACCCGAGTTCTGGGGCTTCTAACTTTGTTTCTGACTTCAAACCCCTTAAGGACACGTCAGTCTCCCCTTCTCTCCTTTCCTTTCTCTCTTCGCTCTAATCTGCCAAAAGTGATGGAGATGAACCCAAAGGACCCAGAAGCCCGATAAGGCAAGCATTCTGAGAGATCTTCCACTCTTAATTTTAACATTAAAGTAAAAGTTGTAACCATTCTCAAAGAAAACTTCGCTCCTTCCCCCCTCCTCCCCCTTCTGAGGGTATGAGGTTGTTTTTTGCATGCTTCATTTGCTTCCTATCCTGATAGGCTGCATTAATCAGTTTTATTTCCATTGATAGAGAAACCTCGTCTGTTCTGTTCGAGCTACAAAGCGTCCTGTGAGCTTTTGTGAAAGTGCAAATCAGTTTAAGCAATTATCATACCAGGAATATGAAGGGAAAAGAGGAGGCCTTGCCCAGTGGTCTCCTTTAATCTCTTAATCCACGGATCCAGGGGGGCTGCCTGGACATAATTTAGGACAATCTCCCCCACCCTTTACACTGTGATAAGGCCAAGTTACAATGCAGGGCAAAAATACAAGCTTTGTTAACATCCTGCCTTGAAAAGTTAAGATTAGACATTCCGTGCACGTGTGGGGACTTTAGGGCACTATGAAATCTTTTCTTTCTGTTTTTCCTCTCCTTCTCTGAAGGAGAATTCATTCTCTGTTTCTCTCCCTCTTTTTTTTTCTCTCTTGCCCCTGTATCTCTGTTTATCACCTTTCTCCTCTTGGTCTTGGTCCCTGGGCAGGACTGGCTGCTCATACTTTGAGCTCACAAAGAACCTTCCTCCGGAGTTTGTATTGTGGGTACCGGCAGCAGAGAGGTTTCAGGAAGACCTGGGCTTGCCTTTCCACAGAGACAGGTGCAACTCAAAGATGCGTGGGGCTTAGGGTGCATCCACAGTTGGAAGTCAGAAGAGCAGTCTGTCTGTGACTGTTCTGAGAGCTTGGCAGTTGCTGCTCCTCATCATCCTTTTTGCTAGAACAAGAGCAGGTTACTCTTTTTCATTCATTCCATCCTCCCAAACCTGGAATGGCTTGAATATAGAGTAGAGTATAGTCTCCTTACAATCGAGTCTGACCCTTTTATTAAAAAAGTACCATCTTGGTAAAAAGCTTTCTGCAGTAACCATAAACTTAAATTTAAGTACAAGAAAGGGGAGTGGTGAAGAGTTTTTTTTTTTTTTTTCCTAAATGTCCTATGCAGTGTGACAGCAATAAAATCATCAGAGAATACTATTAGCTTTGAGGGGGAAAAAAACCTAAAAGCTTTATTACAAACCAAGCTTTGAAAATAGGGGGGATTAGGCGGCTGAAAGGGTCCCACAATGGTAGGAAGAAAAGGTTTCATGCTAATGAGGTTAATGCCCTTTGTATCTCGGGCCTCCACATCTTCATTACGCGCTATCTCCGGCTGCACCGAGCGGCTCAGAGAGCCGCAATCCACTCCAACGCCCCCCTTCCCGGCCCAAAGAAGGATTTGATAGCCGCTCTGTTCAAACTAGATAATTATATCTTTTCAAGTCGGAATTAAGATAAAGAAAGTGAAGCAGAGGCGGCTCGCCTTGATCCACTGCAAACAAATTTGGCGCACTTTCGAGTCCTTCCCCCCGCCTCAAAAAGGCAGGACAGTCAGCTTATTAGCCGCTCGTTTGCTTTATTAATTCATCTATTTAAAGTGGCAGGATTAGAGCGTCTAATGTGGGCGCGGGCTGCCGTGGCGCTGAAGAATATAAATATTTGCGAGATGCCATCCCACGATGCCTATCTGGGCGTAGGGTTGGGTCAGGGTGAGCGGGGGTGCATGTGCTTTGCGTCCCGTCCCCTTTGCTGTGCACTCGAGATTGGCTGTAGCCAGTGGAAGTTAAGTTCCCACTCGTGTTCCGTAGGTGCCAGGCCTGGATGATCTGGGCAGGGTTCTCTATGTGCCTAGTGGGCAGGGTTGTGCTTCACTTCCAGGGCACAGCTAACTGCAAGCTGGTTGCCCCTTGTCTTGCCTGTGACTTGTAGGCTGTAAATTGACATATTTACCCCGCCCCCCCCCCCGTGTGTCCTCCCCTGGGCCAAAGAATGTTTAGTAGTCTAAGGTTTTCAGTTTCCCTTTTCCTAATAGGGTCAAGTGGAAGCGGGCCAGGGCTACATTCTCCTGCGATATACACCTGAGCTGAGTATTTCTCCCTTCGAGTACATATCTAAAATCATTTGGTTCTGGCAGCAGCCTTGGATTTCCGGCAGTCACCGTTCCTAGCTAACATTCTGGATATGTGGAGTTTCAGCTCCCTAGGACTCTGCTTCTGGCAGCAGAACCGAGCCGGAGCGGGCACGTTGGCCGAGGCCCGGAACCTGCCGGGCCACTTTTGTAATAGGGGCGGATTGTGGCAGCTACAGAGGCAAGCCAGCCGACCCGACTGAAAGGGGGCCCCAGGCTTGAGCGTGGTTTGGAAAACTTGGGCTCCTCCCCGTCCGGCCTCAAGTCTCAGGAAACAAAGTCCTGGACACACTAGAAGGTTGGGGAGGGATTCTGGAGGTTCGGGGGCTTGGCTCTGTGCCCCAGTCTGTGGTGGTAAGATGGGGGCCAAACTGGGCTGCCCACAAGTGGGCAGTTTAAGTCAGTATATTGAATTGGTTAGGCTGGAGGTCTGTGATAGTACGTTTGTAATAGGTATGTGTCTCTGTCCACCCTACAGCTGTGTTTGTGGATTATGGAAACCCAGTTGAGCGTTCTCACCTAGGACGCACGTCTGTTTGTATCGGTGCTGATTGTTTACTTTAGTCAGAAGCTGAGGAGGTTGGAGTTCCCTGTATAGATTGTGGCAAGATGTCCAGCTTTCCTCGTGCCTCTGTATTGTTTTGAGTCAGGACAAGAACTTGCAGTCATAGGGCTGCGAATGAAGCGCCTAATAAGGTGTGAACATACAGCTTATTAGATTTGTGCACCAGGTCTGGTTGCACAAGATATCAGTGGATAGCGTTTGTTTGCATTTTAGAGGATGGTATAGTGTGTGTGACTTGTGGGGACGCTTCTTCCTATTTAAGTTGAGGGGAGATTCCTTTAATGAACATCCATGCTCAGCATTTAAAGTTGCATTTTGTATCTTGGGTTTCTACGTCTGAGAAGAGTGGAGGCTTGCGTTGGTGTGTTATTCTCGAAGTGTACCACCGGCTCCTAGAGTTCGGTAAACAACAGCCGGTTTTTGTAACTGCGCATCTTTTTCTAGGCCGATCTCTATTATTTCCGCAATCAGCACTTGATTTATTTGGGTGCCGCCTCGGAGCAGCCGCGGGCGGGGTCGAGGATGCCGGCTTATAGTACTAGGCCACCGCGCCGGGATGAGGAGCCCGGATACAAAGTCTGTGCCTCAGCCCCCTGATTTATTTTCCCCAACCAGCCCCATAGCGAGGGGGAAGTGGGAGTTTTGAGAACCCTCTGACCCCAGCCGTGACCCGACTCCGGGAGGCAGCTTCTCCAGGCGCGATCCCGTGCGCCAAGAAACCCGAAGCGGTGCCACGCTTGAAAGCGAAAGGGTCCATTCATCAGCCGCGCCCCAGCCTCTAATTGGCCTTTTGTTCATTAGAGCCTGTTGCTCAGCAGGGGAGCTTCGGAGGGCCCGAGGCTGCAAGTCGGGGTGCCTGGTGCAGGCTGGGGGCCGGTGCCTGTGCCCGAGGCTGAGGTCTCTATAAGGGCAAAAGCCATCGCGCTCCTCTGAGGGGGCGCCAGAGCGCGCCAAAGATCACAACCACGTGCAAAAATGCGCTCTTGGAGGCTAGTTCCCAAGAGTCAGGGCCTGGTCCTGTGGCTGCGGAAGCTCTGGCACCTTTTTGTTCCTTCCTGCTTCCCCTGCAAATCAAGCTGCCCTCTTGCACCCTAGAAACCTCAGACCTGCTGCCCAGCCTCTTCCAAGTTCCTAGTCCAGCTGCAGCGGGTGGGGCTGGGTAAAACTCACATCCTGCCTTTCTTCATGATTCTAGTTCTTTAGCCCTGGCTTGCCACTCACCCCAGACTTTGCACTCCTTTCTCTAGGCACCAGCTCACACTGTCCTGTCGTGGAGGCCACATCCTACTTCACTGAAAGGCTAACTGGAGAGAAATTTTGGCACAAGTGACCAAGGTGGGGATCTCCCCACACCCCAGGGATCAAATAGGGGAGGAAAAACTCGATCTTTATCATTCCAAATTCCTTATCCGTCTCCAAGTCAACCCACGTAGCTCCATTCCACGCATAATCTCCAAACCAAACCTGAGCTTCCCTGCCCCCCCCCCCCCCCCCCGCGCAATTCCACCCTTACTGTTCAGAGGCACTCTCATCAGAGGAGCCCTGGAGACAGCATGGGGCTTCTCAGAATACACCCAAGGACCAAGACGCACCTGAGGGGCCCCAGTAGTGCCTAGGCAGGGGATTGGGGTCGCTTTTGGAAATTGAGCCAGAAGGGCCAGCTTTGCCTGGCTGTCAGCAATCTCCCAGATCGAGGCGACTGAACCTATATATAGGACCTCGGGCTGCTCCTGGCTCCAGCTACCTCCAGGTCCTATATATAGCTTGGGTCTCCATAGCCCCAACTGGACCCTGACGTCAGGAAGAACTTGATCTTGCCTGCTTCACTCCTGCTTCTGAAACTGATCCTTGAAATGAGAGAACAGACTCTACACAATTCCCATGGCCTTGACATAAGGTACAGCGATAAATATACACCACTAATGAGCAATTACCATATAATCACCTTCCAATTAGCTCGCATAATGATGAATTAAACATTCTAGCAGGCGGGATTAGGTTTCTTACTTTGTATATTATTTACGAAGGCTATAGCATCTGCAAAGAACCAAATATCAAATTAGATGGGGAGTTTTCACTTGGGGGTAATTAAGTATTCAGGCCAACGGCTGTGTTCTGGTCACTCGTCAAGTGAGGCCTCCTTCAGGATACTGACCAGTACTCCCCCCCCCCCCGCCCCCGTTGTAATTGCCTTTCCTCTCCCCCTTTACCACCCTGGTCCCTGGGGTGGGAGACTACATGACTGGGGATGCCAGGGCTAGTGACTGGAGCGACCTCAGCCTAAAAGGTGGAAGGTAACTCACAGTCGCCTGTGCCAAGGGCCCTGTGTGCTCTGGTCCCTCGTTCCGTTTCTCTGCAGCCCAGGACGGACGCCCCGGGGGGCCTCTCTGCACTGTGGGAGCTATCTGAGTACAAACGCCAAAGCCGCCGCCGCCGCAGCCGCCGCTGCCGCTGCTGCTGTAGTAGAGTGCGGGCCCTTGTGGCTGCTGCCACCCCAACAGGGGGCTTCTCTCAGCGTCCGGGCCTTGCTTGGGTCCCTTAAGGGCACTCCTTTTGACTTGTACTCGCTGTTCCCACCCCAGGTACAGGGAGGGAAAGCGGGGTGGGAATAAGGAAAGAAACAACAAACCTCACCCCGCCCGCAGCCACCTCTTCTGTTCGGAAATGAATTTGGGCAAGAGATTACTTCCTAATCTGATCTAGCTCTGCTGACATTTGGGAAGAAGATGAAAATGGCAGCTCAATTTCATTGTGAAACGGGGTCACTTCGCGGGGCTCCACTCCCTAGAGAATGTGGATGCCCCTCCTCCTTCCCAAACCAGAGGAAGAGGAAGAGGCTGCGGAGGAGCTGAGGGGTCAGCGAGCTGCTGGACTGGTGGTCCCCGGTTCAGTGGTGGGATAGTAGTAGGCAGGCAGGCTGGGCCAGCTTCCTCTGTGCATCATCACCTGCCTGCAGGGCTCCTGCTTGTGCTCGGTGGAGAGCGGAGGGCTCTCCCTCTGGACTGAACTGGGGAGCCTCCTTCTTACAGTGGTGCTCCTGGGAGGCAAGGAAGTTTTGGCTTCCCCAGGAAGGTCATTAAAGTGCAATGTCTCCAGGGCCTTTACCGTGCTTCTCCTGTGCTTTGAGGGTAAGTAGGCCCTATTTGGAAGATATGGCTCCTGTGAAACGTCCCCTCTCCAATTGGCTCATGGAGTTGCAGGGTCCTAAGAGGTAGAAACTTCCCCCAGCAGAGCTTCCCTCCACTCACTGCAGACCAAGCTGATCATGCAATGTTGTGGATCATCCAGCAGGCTCTATAGTATCTCACCTCTGCCCTCAACCCTGATTACCCAGGCAAGAGGGAGCTGATGGAGTGTGTTACTTGTTTATTCCCTAAATGCTGTGCTCAAGTAAGGACTCTTAGAGGCCTAGGTACTTCTGAGGAACCCCTGTGGGGTGCTGATCCTGGAGTGGTGGCATCATCTTCAGTGCAGGTCAAGGGAGAATAGAGAATCTGTGCCTGGGTCTCTGAGAAATGAGTTTGATGACAAGAATGTTCTATGGTCAGTTTGGCTACGTGTCTTGTATGCTGCTGGCTGAGCATGCGCACGTATCTGTACCTGAATATGCTTGTATGGCATGGAACACTGAACCTGCAGAACACATGCCACATGTATAAGCATGTAGCTGGTTCTGGAGGAAGGGGTTCATGTTACCTGTATGATCTCTGTGTGCAGCTTATGAACAGGTACCCCTTCTTCTGGGTGGGTGATTGTCTTATGACTTATTAAGCGACTGGATTTCAGTGAAGTCCTCTGCCCCCGTCCCTTGGTTATGTTTCTTACACAGAGTGATTAATCAGAACTGCAAGGGCTGTCTGTGTTGGACATGGTGACCCAGCAGGAGTTTTGCTTACTGTGATGTAGTTTTTTTTTTTTTTTTTTTTTTTTTTTTCTGAGAAGTCTCACCTTCACTGGTACACACCTAGCTGAGGGCTGTCCCTTTCTGCTTTCACAGTAGAGATGTTCTAAGTTGCAGCTGGCACCACCACCTGTGATCCTCAGAGTTCCTGAACATCATGTAAGGGCTGAGTCACTGGGAATGCATTTCCACATAGAAATAATTAGACATGAGTGTTTTGAGCATTTTTGGAGGACACAGGATGGGATGGGGCATGGCTTAGCATACTTGTGGGAGCGTCAGTGAGGTTCATGGGGTACACAGCTAGCTTCTCATACTACATTAATGCTCCCTTCAGCAGAGACAATCTGTCTGTTTCTGAGGGGCTCATCCCAACCACTCCTTGCTTCTCCCTCCCTCATTCTCAATAACCATAATTATGCCCTTCCATGAAACCCAGAAGTGGTGTGTAACACTGTAGCTCACTTGAAGTGCCCGGCTGCTACTTTGTTACTTAAATGATGCCACACTGATTCAAATGGTGAACTCCTGCTTGTCATACAGAAACAGCATTGCTGGGGGTGGTGGGAACTCCAATGGGTGGGTGGGGAAGAGGCCTGATGCTGAAGTTAAAGGACAACTGGAGCACTCTCTGGGTTTCACAGTTGAGTTATTTATGTAGAAAATAGAAGGTGGCTGAGGAGGAGGGTATGCTTTTACCTATGTGCCCGTGTGTGATGTGTGTACATAGGTTGATTCTATAGTTTCACCAGCTCTCTGTGTATAGTCCGAGAAGGACAGAGTTCGGTTTCTGGCCTCTGGAAAGGAATAGGTGGGGCAGGAGTCTTTGTGAACATCCACCCTGATGCTCTTCTCACAACCACATCCCCTTTCTTGGCCCCTGAACTACAAACAGCCATTGCTTCTGCTCTAAGTACCTACAGAAAGCCAGGGTTTTATGTTATGAGTTCTGTTCCATCTCATTTCAATCCATAGGCCCCATGGTACCCCATTCACAGCCTGGATTGGTATCTTTATCTTGGGTAAAAAGATGGGGTGACAGAACATATCTGGGGGACAATCAGACTCATAGGACTAGGAAAACAGCTGTGTCTAGGAAGGGTGAACGATTGCCTTTCCCATTCTCTGGACATTTCTCCCATGTTTCATTCCTTCCTTCTATGATACTTAACATTCCTGAAGCTATTTAAATGTCCATGGGTAGGAAATTTGTAATGCATTTACGACGAGATGGGTATTACACATTAACTAAAAGAGCAAGCCATAATTGGAGTTCTAAAATGGGAGGGTATTATAATTACATTTCTGTTGCATGGCAAATACTTAAATGAAAAGCAACAAGTGGGAGGGTTTATTTTGTTTATAATTTCAGGTCCTAGTCAAGATAGGAACTCAAGCAACTAGACACGTCACATCCTCATCGAAGAGAAAAGAGAATAAATGCATGGATTCTTGTGTGTCTTCTTTCTAGCTTTCTTCACCCTTGTATTGTTTAGGGTCCAGCCTAGGGAATGGCTCCACCCACAATGGGGAGGTCCTTCCTACGTCAATTAACAATCAAGACAACCAACTACAGGCCAACTTGACTCAAATAATTCCTCATTAAGATTTTCTTCTCAGGTGATTCTGGGTTGTGCCAATTTGACCACGAGAAGAACCAGAACAGGAGTGCCTAAGATATGTCTATCCTAATTGATAAAAGTAAAAGACGTATACATGGGTTATTGTCAGTATAGGAGAAATTACAGACAATTGTATGTGCTTCTACTTGCTTTCCATCTTTCTAAAAGGACACAGAAGGAACTGGTGGAGATATGCTGACAAAATGTTTTAAATGCAGAAGAGTGTGGCTTCCCATCTCCCTCAGCCCCTACCTCCTCCCCTCAAAATGTAGCTCAGTACCTCTTGAATGTGAAAGAGTCCTTCCTCATGGGGTTTCCTCCTAATGGAGCTTCAGGATCCTGGGGGTCCTGGTTCTGTTAAGTGCTGAGTGAACCTGGTTCTCTTGTCTCTTTCCTGGAAACTGCCCAATGTGTTAAAAAAATACACTGAAGAAAGGCCTCTTCCACAGTGTTGGGGAAAACTGTCCCATGTAGAACCAAAGTAGGTCTGTGTCTATCACTCCACAAATACCAGCCAGAAATGGGGCAACATCCTGATTTCAAAATTTCAAAACAGTTGAGGAAAACTCATAAGATACTTCAAGGTGTTGGCATAGGTAAGTGCTTTCTGACTGGGGACATCAATAGCACAGGAAATAATCCCAAAAATCAACACATGGCATTAGATGAAATTAAGAATTCTGTACAGTCAAGAAAAAAAACTGAAAAAAAGGGAAAGAAAATAAAAGGAAAAAAAAACGGGGTTAAAATGAATGACCAAGGTCCATGAGCCCATCAGAGCCTCATCTGATCTTGACTCCTGTGTGCTTCTCACCCTGTATCCATGAGGTAAGTCCAGTAAGATGATTTCTATTTGGCAGGCAAGGGACTAGACCAGGACAGTTTCAGGCCAAAGGTCTCAGAGCTGGAATTAACTGGAGTAGTATTTGCTTAGAAGTTGGTGTGAGCTTGCAGCTCCCTTGGTCTATGGTCTGTGGTCCTGGGGCCATGGCTATAAGCCGATGCTCCAATTTGTGCTCTTCCTCCCAATCGTCTCTGTAGTTACTTGTGGGAAGTTCTCTTAGAAAATCCATTGTGACGGTTTATAGTCTCCACCATCTTGACAGAACCTAGAATCACCCCTGAGCTAAGCCACTGAAAACACAGGTGGGAAATAGTTTTGATCACATTATTTGAAATGGGAAGACTCACTCAATTTCTTTTGGCAGCCTACCTATGAGGACGTCTGAGGGGGAACACTCTTGGTTTTGGCTTACTCGCCTGCGTGTTTCATTGGCAGAGTCATCTACCCTGCTGCTGCCATCTCTGCTGGTACAGTCATCCTTTATGGACTCTTGAGTATTTTTCTACCTTCCAAGGTGGGCAGAAGGACAGTAGCTCTCTGAGAATTCTACATGCCATCAGTGCCAGGCTGGGACTGTTGAGACATCCAGCCTCACAGATTGAGCAGCTACCTGGGATATGGCTTTCTAGCATGAAGTCAGCCACTGTTGGGCTGCTTGGACAATACTGTGGAAACCAATCTAACAAACTTCTCTTTCATATATACTTATTCCATCAGTTCTTTAAAGAACCCTGGCTTATACACCCATTTTATAGATGGACACACTGAGATCCATGAGCTTAGTGAGAGTTTCAAGGTACCCCTTGAATAGAAGTAAGTGGCAGACCTAGGATTTGAACCCATATCAATCTGACTCTGATGTCCAGATGATTTTACTCCAAACCCTTTATGGTTAAACTTCCACATCTCAACTAAATCTGTTTCCTGTGACTCAGTGAGTTTTGGGTGACACCAGGAGACAGTGACATAGTTCAGAGCTTGCATTTACTCTCCCCAGGGCCTTGGTTCTTTGTGGGTATGACTGAAAAAGCCGTCTGTACACAGATTGAGACATGGGAAACAGGGTATTTGGTTGCTGATCCTTTCCAGATCGAGCAAGAATTTTCTTTCCATAATGGTGTGTGTGCAGATGTGCATGCGTGTGCACACTTGTTTGTGCAGACATGAACAGGGCCCCCTGGGTCTCGGGAGGACAGCTTTGCTTCTTCCATACCTGAGAATTTGCACACCACTGGCTCTGCCTCTGTCCTCCTTCAATGCCAGGAGCTTTAGCTATTTATTACTTTCCAACTCTGCCCTAGCTGATCTCACGCCTTGAAATACGCACCAGCAGGAGCCTGGGATATCTGAGAGCCTAGGTAAAGCTTTGGAACTAGACTGTCTCGGAAACTGGCCCCAGATCCACCCCCAGGGAGGATCGACCCACGAGCGTCCCGTTAGCCACTGAACATGTTGGAGTGGATTTTTCTGACTTCCCGTTCTGCAGCTTGCTTCCTGGGAGCTACTAGTTGTGTCTGAACTGCCAGGGTCCACGGTCCTAGGACATGAAGTCATGACCTCAGAATAGAGCCATGACAGGCTCCCCACTTCTTCCACTGTGGCTGCATTGTTAAGTAGTGTCCCTGGCGAGTAATTACATCCACAGCAGGTCGATTGCGCCCTCAGCAAATGAGGTGCTGATCTGAAGTAATTAAGCAACAGTGTGTGGTTTAGCGATTATGGGTGCCTTTCTTCCCTAGTGCTATGCAGCTGTACCATGAAGAGCCCATACCAAGGCCTGGGCAAAACCCTCTGCTACCTGTACCTTCCTTCCTTGCTAGGCCTTTGTTGAGATACCTCAAAGCCAACTTCTCCTGGGTTTCTAAGTATTGGAGAGCCCTTAGATGTGTCAGGGTGTGGAGGGTAATTACCACTCTTTAGAAACGAAAATATACAACAAGTTTGCTTATTGTTTTCTTAATTATATGTCTTGGATATAAAACAATCTCTTGGTGGTGATGAAGTGTTGATTAATTACCCCAAACATTGCCTTTGGGAAGTTAGGAAATGTGTTCTGACCTTCTCTATTTCAAGGGATCCACAGTATCTTTTTTTTTTTTTTTTTTTTTTTTTTTTTTTTTTTTTTTTTAACTATGAACTGTATTGAAAAGTTGTGTTGGAGCAGTGGATTCCTCATCTGTGGGGCATGGATTTAGGGGCCTTGGAGGCCTCAGGAAGGGGAGATAGGCAGAAGGCAGAAGGCAGAAGGCAGAAGGCAGAATTGCTACTTGGCCTGTATGGATAAGGATGTAGGAAGATGCCATGTCTTAATAGCTTAGGAACCCATCTCTTCCTGTCCTTGGAGAGCTGCAGGAAACACCCCAAAGCCAGCAGCAGGTACACAAGATGAGGCTGGGACCTAGGGAGCTGGGTAGGTGGTGTCCATGACACTGGGTGCAGGGGAGTGGAGATACCCTCTAAAGAGCTCTGGGGTGTGTGCACCTACCGATATGTACAGGATGGGTGTGCCTTTGTTGGTATGTGGGTTTGTCTTTGAAAGTTTATGGGTACATATCCAAGATTTATTTATAGGGGATTCTATGTGACTGTATATGGATATGTGTATATAGGCATTATATATGCATATGCGGGTATATTATATATTTATATATACACATATATGTATACACATATACAGGTGTATTCATAATGAGTGTGTATATGTGTGTAGGCTTAGATTTTTCAAAACCTACTTTAATAAGAGTTCTCAAAACTTTTGCTCCCCCCTTCTAGCCCACCATCCAAAGGTAGGGGAGACAAGATTTTCCCATACAAGGGGATGTGGACCTGTTTAGAAATAGTTCTTTGGGGTGATTCCAATCTCCATTTATCAGGATACCAGCAATCCAGTTCAGTAGTGTCAGGATACCGACAGTCTAGTTCAAAAGTGTCACCAAACATGAATCAGCAGTGGCAGCAGGATCCAGCAGAAACCTCTAGGCCTCCAGTGAATCAGCAGGAATCAGCAGGAGCAACCAGGACCAGCTGGAATGCTAGGAGTTCTCTGCTGTGCCTCTCTCAGTGACGTGAAGATCGGCGAAGACAAGAGACCAAGGAAGAGTTGCACAGCTAAGTATTCAAGCCTCCCCAGACCCCTACCTGTCTCTATCTGGTTAGTCCTATTTATACTCTCTCCAACCATCATGTGTCCTCTCACGGGTCTTGCCTCAGCAAAACATCACGTTGAGTCTGCATCACATGACACAACCAGAAGCTTTCACTTCATGTGTACATGTGGGTTCATGTGTGGATGTGTATATAATTGTGTTAAGATATGTGTGTGAGAATCTATGAGTGTGTATGAACATAGACACATGTGCTTATATGATGTTCTGTGTGTGTGACATGTGTTTACAAAAGTGTATGTGAGTATGCATGGGTATATGTATTTATGCATGCTTATGTATACGTATATATGTACAAAGCTATGTGCATATGTATATGTATATTTGTAAGGGTATACAAATGAATGTAAATATGTACATATGGATGTATGTTTAGGTGTGTATGGGTAAGGGTGTATGTGTATGAGTGTGTAAGCATGAGTATGGAGAAGGGTGTATATATATATACATATATGGGGTGCATGTGTGAATAGATAAGGGTGTGTGCATATAGACATGCAAGTGTCTATATGTGTATGTGAATAAAGATCTATATGTATGGATGCATACATATATAAATACATACACATGTATACATATGGGTGTGTATAGACATACATATGTATGTATAAGTACATGTGTGTGTATGTGTGTATGTACACATGAGTGTTGATATGTGTGTGGGTGTACATATGTGTGTGTGTAATGTCTGTGTGCTGTGTAGATGAGATGATAGGGAACTCTCCTGTTGTATGTGTGAATAAGGGTAGGTATTTATTGGTGGGCATGTGTGTGTAATGTGTGTATAGATAAGCAAGCATGAATATGTGTGTGTGCATTTACATAGGTATGCATGTGTGTGTATATATAGGTGTGCATGTAGGCTGTGTGTTAAGGTATGTGTGCACAGATGTGGATATGGGTGTGTTTCTGTCATGTGAGTGTAGATGGGTGTGAATATGTATGTGTGTGTAATGGGTACGTGCCTAGAGTGAATATGGGTGTGTACAGGAGTGTGTATATGGGTATGTACATATATTCACGCATTCGTGAGTGTGTGTGTGTGTATGTGTACAGGGTGTGTGCTAAGATGATCAAATGATGGGGAACTTTCCAGTTAGGTTTCAAGGTCTTAGCTGTCACTTACAGGGGTCAGAAGTGCCACACTCCGACTCCTTGTGCTGGGGCCTCCTTTCTCTAGGAATTCGGAAGGAGTCTTCCACATAGACTACAGCATACTCCACTGGATTCCTGTTCTCAAACAATCAAGTCCTCTCTCCTGCTCCTCCTATGACCTCAGTTCTCAGTCTTTTTTTTCCCCCGGCTTTTCTCTGCTTTTGTTCTCTGTACCTCTGTGTGCTCTCCGGGTACCTGCCTTTTCTGCCTTATTACTAAAAATACTCTAGGTGGCCCACAGGGAATATACATAAACTTAATTAGTGATGCATAAGAGATTTACACACATTATAAAGGGAAATAGAACAGTAAAAATGCTTGAGGAAAGCATATATTGAATCATGTAGGTCAGTGGGAAAGCTGGAAGCCAGTCAAGTCAGAGGAACTGGTTACATTCTGTGCACTGCCCTGACAGTGACAGGGACAGAAGCTCGCAGTTTTGAGAGGCTCCCAGTGCTGGTCTCTTTACTGCATACGTGTGATCTCATTTTATCCTCTTGTTAATATCCCTGGAGGTAGGGACTCTCATTAACCTCATATTAAGAATGAGCACATCAGGCTCAGAGTGGTTCAGTGTCTTGCCCAAGGTCACACAGGTGGTAAATGACTGAGCAGGGATTTGAGTGGAGTTGCCATCTGGTCTCAGGACAAGATCATCTGTAAGTGGTACCAAGGAGTGACAGGTGATGCCTTTGGGATAAATTGGCTCCCAGAATGCACCAAGTGCCAAGGAGGCAGAAGAGCTCACTGGAAACATGTTGGAAGCAGGGGAGAAGACGAAAGCTGGATGGTCCTGACAAGGAGCCGTGGGGAGCTGGAAACAAGAAGTGTGTGTGTGCGTGTGTGTGGGGGGATGTCAGAGGTCAAAGGTTAGAGGTCAGACTTCAAGATTCATAGCTAAGTATCAGGAACAAGGAGATCCAGGCCCAGGATGCTGGGAGGTGAGAGCTGTACAGTGGATCCCTCCCCCAGAGGCCTCCCTGAGAGGAAAACAGTCTTGTCTTGGGCACACCTGGCTGCCCCACTACCTGACTTGGATTTCAGGAGCACCAGATAACATGGTAAGGCGCTCCCTAAGGAGGAGCCAAGTATGTGGCTCTCTGCCCATACCCAGGCCCCCTAACTGGACACCAACCAAAAATCTACTTTCTTTCTTGAAAACAAGGCAGGTAACAATACACCTGTGTGGTGTTGTAGTCAGAAGGAATGGCTGGTGAACTAACAGGGCTGGCATAGTGGGAGCCAGGGTGAAGTGTGCAGAAGAGTCTTCAGGGAGAAAGAGGAGAAGGTGTCTGGTCTCCAAGGCTTAGAAGGTAGAAACACAATCACTTCCTGTCCTGCTGGGCCCAGAGCAGCAGTCTGGGGACATTTCTTAGTGAGATGGGTTGACAAATGGCAGCTGAAGTTTGTGACTTGGGCAAGAACAGCAGATAGGAGACATGGTGGCCTTTCTCAGGAGGGCCAGGCTGCAGACTGGGAAGCCTGAAGTTGTGATCTCTAGGGCCCTTCACACTGGCCACAGGACTTCTGAAGAGCCCGTAGGCCCAAGCTACTCATTTATTTGATTATCCAGTGTGCACATGCATGTGTATTCATGTGTGTTTGTGTGTGTGATGCATTGCATGTGCAGCATGCATGTGGTAGTTAGGATGTTGGCCTAGGACTTCCCCATGTAAGCCAGGCTAGTTGGTCCACAAGCTTCCAGAGGTCTTTCCATTTCACCATCCCAGGGAATACAGAGAATGTTGCTATGCCCAGCTTTGTATGTGGGCTCTGGGGATTGGAACTCAGGCACTCATGCTTGCAGGGCAAGCATTTTACAAACTGAGCCATCTTCCCAGGGACAGACCCAAATTCAACACAGACCCAGTTTAGTTAGTATAAGGAAGCTGAGTCCTTCTCTGGCTCAACAAATACACCCAGCAAAAGGGATGGCTCATCTTTCAACCTGGGGGTGTTCCCAGGTTATCTAAAAATGATATAAAAAAACTTGACTATATTTTTAAAGAGTTTATTTTATTTGTGTGTATGTGTGTGCACAGTACAGTGCACATGTGAAGGTCAATGGTCAACTTTTGAGAGTTCTTCCACCTCATGGGTCCTGGGGATGGAACTCAGGTTGTTGGGATGGCAGCATGTGGTTTTATCTGGCTTGCAGCAAAAGCTCAGTCAGTGTCTGGTCACTACTACCTATTTGGCTGTGGTTTGGGAGCAGTGGGTGCCATTGTTTTCCCAAGTCCCTCTAGGCGTGTTCTGCTACTGCTGTCAAACAGTGTCAGCTCACACAAGAAGACAAGCCTTGAGAAAGAGGTTTGAGGACCTCAGTTCTAGGTCTGGCTCTTTCTCGGTGTGACTTTGAGCCTGTGCCTTTCCCTCTCCGGGCTTTACTTTTCTCCTCTGTACATACATGAGGAATCTGACCAAAGGACCATTGCAGCCAGATGGGTATATGATTCTCCTTTCCTACATGGTTGGTCAGGTCCCAGGCTAGATGAGAAACCTCCCTGGGAAGATAACTGAAAACCTGTTTCTCTAGCATCATTAGTCTCATTCCTGGTCATTGCTTGTCACTGTTGTGCTTTTCCAGACTGGGATGGAGATGATGCGTTCCCACGTTTTGCACAGGCCCACCCCAGCAGACATAGAACCCAGAAACCACACATTCACAAATGTACAGGCTCATGTAGAGCTACTGCCATGAAATACTTTTGTAGGAATCATGGCTCTTGGACCTAACTCCATCCAGGGTGTGGTATGGTTCATCTCAGACCTGTTCTCTTGTGTGATATTGCAAAATTCAACAAATAAGAGTATAGGATGTCTCAGTTAGGAAACAACTTACCAGAGATTTTGTAATTTCTCGATGAAAGCTTTTGTATGGACATGTATTACCGGCCACCCTCACAGCCCATCTAATGTGGAGGACACTTGTAGCTAATAATGTCTTTGTGTCCAGGATGCCTGGCAGGTGTGAGTCTGTGACAAGACAGACACTGGAAAGCAACATAATTGAAGCATCTCATCCTGTAAGTCCTGGTTTAGGCTTAGGGGCAGAAGGGAAAGAGTGAAGACAAATGCCCAGGGCAGGGCTGTGTTGGGGATGGAATCTGATACATTTTCTTCCTTCCTTGATGAGCAGACCACAGCAGCCTGCTCAGCACCCATTAGCCCATGGTTTTGGGGATAGCTGCCCTCGGTACCCCAGACTCTGGGCTAGGTCAAAGTTCTTTCTTGTCTTCCGTTCACCATCAGTCCTTGCTCTCCATGAAGGCTGAACAGATCGAGGCCCAGGGAGGTTTGGCTTTAAGGTGCTATGTGGAACTAGAAAACACCAACTAGCTCCAGTTAAGCCTGGACTAGACAGGTTTCTCCTGGGACAGCTACAGTTCCAGGGTGCCGTGACTTTTTTTGGAGGAGTTATAACCTTAATTTTTTCAAACCCTATTTTTAATGATGGTTCTTAAAGGCTTTAACCTCCCTTCTAGCCCACCATCCACCAGAGGTAGTGGAAAAGAAAGGATATGGGGAAGTGGACCTGTTTAGAAATGATTCTTTGGAGCAAATCCCATCTGTGTTGTCAGGAAATCAGCAGCTCAGTTCACAGGTCAGCAGCGGCAGCTTATATCCACTTGCAAACAATTCACGGATATATCAGCAGTCCAACTCAGTAGTGATGGGATAGCAGCAGGTGGCATGACCTAGCAGGAACAGCCAGGCAGGAAGATCTACGAAGACAGGCAAGATGGAGAAGCGGTTAGCTTTGTAAGCAAGCCAAACTCAGCCTCTGTCACTCTGTTGAGTCCTGTTCAAAGCTGTCTTAGGCTCAGGTTCCATCTATCTGGGCTCTAAGTCCCCTTCTCAAGGGATGGACTCTTTCTAGGATCTAAAGGCCTGCACAGGATCAACGTTCTTGTTCCATCTTCCAGGTCAAGATGCTTATTTTATTTTTTTCAAATTTAGCATTCAAAATAATGCATTTCACTATGCTGTTTTTATACATATATATATCATTGCACAATGCTGGTATCACCCTCCATATACTCACTCCTCTCCCATCCCACTTGTCTCCTTCTACTCATAGGATAGATCATCTATCTATCTATATATATAGGCACACACATATCAATCTATAGTCTTCATATGAGAGAAAGCACACAACATTCCCCTCCTCATCACCCTCTTTTGTTTCTCCTCCCCGGTCTTTCAGGACCCCCTGCCTTTCCTCTTGAGATGCTTGTGATGTCTGGTTTTAATGTCAACTCACCACAAAGGCTCATCTGAACAGGGAGGAGAGTCAACTAAGTAACCTTCCTGATTGTCTTAATGGACGTGGGAGTGGGAGTGCCACTCCAAACATGGGCAGCACTTCTGCTAGCCGCCCAGATAGAAAGGGGGTGTGGCCAAAGACAGATCATTTGCCCTTCTTTTGCCTGGCCTTCCCTCTGGTTGCTGAGTTGATTTATGCTGCTGCTGTCTCCTTCCCTCATAGCAGAACCTTTGACCTTCTAGAACCCTCCAGGTTCTTGGCACTACACTGGGACTGCCAAGCTACCCAGCCTCAAGGACAACTTCCTAGTTCTCAGCCTCTCTCATCTGTGAGGCAACTATATATATATATATATATATATATATATATATATATATACAATTATACATATACATATGTGTGTGTGTGTACACACACACACACACACCTACACACCTTCCTAATGCTGCAGTCCTTTATTTAATACAACTGTATATATATATATGTATACAGTATATATATATGTATACAGTTATACATATATATGTGTGTGTGTATGTACACACACACACACACACACACACACACATACACACCTTCCTAATGCTGCAGTCCTTTATTTAATACAACTGTATATATATGTATACAGTATATATATGTATACAGTTATACATATATATGTGTGTGTGTGTGTGTGTATGTCCACACACACACACACACACACACACACACACCCTATAGGTTCTCATCCTCTCAGGCAGTGGTTCTCAACCTTCCTAATGCTGTAGTTCTTTATTTAATACAGTAGTTCCTCATGGTGTGGTGACCCCCAACCTTGAAATTATTTTCATTGTTATTTTATGATGGTGATTTTGCTACTGTTACAAATTGCAATGTTGATATTTGTGTTTTCTGATGTTCTTAGGTGACCCTTGTGAAAGGGTCATTTAGCCCTCAAAGAGGTCACTACCCACAGGTTGAGAAGCACTGCTCTAAGAGCCCTAATATATAAAAAATCAGATATTTTGTTTTTCTCGTCTGGCTTATTTCACTGAGCATTATAAACTCGAATTATACTCATCCCCCTCGGGCAAGGCATGAGGTAGGAGCTGAAGAGCAAGTCCAACTCTCACAGTTTGTAGACGGAGAAGCTGAGGCTCAGAGTGGGTAGGGACCTGCTCGGTTACTCACTGTGACAGAGGCAGAGGGGTTATATGTAAGTGTGTGGATTTCAGAAGCAGGGAGATAAGGTTTTGAGGCTCACAGAATATGAGGCCTGCCTCTGCTCCTTGCTGGCTGTGTGCCGTTGGACTGGGAAGATGATGAAGATTAAGATAACATCTGTAGTACTTCCTCTGGTCCATGCACAGAGTAGATCCAGAACTCAACAGGTACTGCTATTCTTTTTCTCCTTTTAAGAGTCTGTCTGTCTGTACATGCACCTGTGTGCAGTTGTGCAAATGAAGTCAGAAGAGGACACCGGATCCCTTGTAGCTAGAGTTATGTTTGTGTGACACTCAGCTTGCTATGTGGGAGCTAGGATTCCTAGCCTCACAATTGCGTATTGAAGCATCTCCCAGCTCCAGCTGCTGCGATTCTCAACTCGGTTATTGTCAGCAAGCCCTGGTTTGTGCCGCACCTTGGTTAGATTAGAGCGAGTTAGTTTCCCCTGTGTCAGTGCTGTTTCCAGTGGAAGTCAAGTACAGACTATGGGGGAGGGAATAATGAGGAGGTTTTGTGCTAAGTACTAAGTACATGATACACACACACACACACAGACACACACACACTCTCATACGAGCAAGTACAGATAAATGGTAGAGGCCTCCTCAGACTAGTCTATAGGAAGGTGGGTTTTCAGTAAGGGGGTGGTGCTTTCTGTGAGTAGCAGCATATGTCACCAGCTGGCACCTAGTAGTTGTCTTTAAGATACCCTGGATGAATGAATGAATGAATGAATGAATGATAGAATACTTGCCTCTGTTGGTTTCCCTAGATCTAGGCCCTACGTCTCTTCTCCTGTACCAGGGTATCATGTGCCCCTTGGGCTCAAGGGGATTATGTGTGTTTGACACATAGTAGGTAGTCATAAGAAAGGTGTCAATAAGCCTCTCCTCCTGCATGAACAGCCTAATTTGGAGGGAGCATCTTCTTTTTGGTGATCCTTAGAGTGGTTTTGGCTTTGTGTATGCTCAAGTGTGTGTGATGTGTGTGTGCACACCTGTGTGTGTGTGCATACCTGTGTGTGTGTGTGTGTGTGTGTGTGTGCCTGTGGAGACCAGAGATGGAAGTCAGGATGTCTTAGCTTTGAGATGGGATCTGGATTTGTTTGTTCTCTGAAGTAGAACCTTTTTTTTTTTCTTTAAAAAACAAAACAAAACAACTCAGTTGTGTCATGTGGTGTTTTTCTGGAAACTGTCTTATGAGAGGATGTTTTGCTGAGGCAGATATGTGAGAGGATGTCTTGCTGAGAATAAACACGTGGTGTTTCTCTGGAAGCTGCCTGGAAAAAGGGCATGTGATGTTTTGCTAGAGCAGAAGCTTGTGAGAGCACATGGTGTTTGGAAAGGGTGTAAGTATAACCCATCAGTCAGTGGCTGATGCTGTGCGGCATTGGTTCACCGCGCCACTCTTTGCTGATCATTGTTTGCTTGTAGAGAGAAACGCACCAAAGAACTTCTCAGTGGCTTCTTCAGTGGCTTCCTGTTGCTTCCTCAGACTTGGACAGATTGGCAGAGCCTTGTAGTTTCCTCTGGATTGAACTACCATGGCTGATTCATGAATGGTGCTTGTGAGTGGATTGAGCTACTGCTGCTGATTTGTGTGAACTGAACTGCTGATACCCGGACAACAAAGATCAGACTCCCCCTCCCCTCCCCTCCCCTCCCCTCCCCTCCCCTCCCCTCCCCTCCCCTCCCCTCCCCTCCCCTCCCCTCCCCTTTCCTCCCCCCAACCTATTTCTAAACAGGTCCACATCTCCCTTAGCCCTACTAACCGTCCCTTTCCACTGCCACTAGTGGGTGGTGGGATAGAAGGGAGGTTAAAGCTTTTAAAAACCCTTATTAGGTTTTTTTTTTTTTTTTTTTTTTTTTTTTTTTTTTTTTTTTTTTTTTTTTTATCTAAGCCTATATTTCTCAATTAGCTTTGACACAGGATCTGGAACTGGATGTTTTGGCTAGGCTGTCAGGCCATTAAACTCCAGAAATCCAGGTGTCTCTGCTCTCTTTGATACTGCCGATACTGGGGTAACAGATGCATGCTGTTACACCTTCCTCTCTACTTGGGTGCTGGGAATCCAGACTCATTTCTGCACATCCCCTCAGTCCCTCTAGGTGCTTTTGACAGGCGGGAACATTGCTATTCTCATGGCACAGGCAAGGAAACTGAGCATGGTAGGGAGGTGAGGGACTTTCTGGGAGCCGAGGGCCTGAGGCCACGTTTTCTTGCCATCCAGGTTAACACTCATGCTACTTCCAGTTTAGCGGGCTGGTAAAATGTGGATAGGATTGAACAGCGCATCTGGAGATCAGCTGAACTCACATATTTTGAGACAAAGCCCCCACAGTGCTGGTGCTTTGGTTCTTCACCCTGGGGATACCAAGGGAAAGGATGGAAAAGAGAAGAGGAGTTTGGGACAAGGCTGAGGTCCTTCTCAGGCTAGCATCTCTGCAGATGAGTTGATTCCCTCTGAGCACGTCTGGACAAACAGCTTTCTCCACCTGGCCTCTCCATCAGCCCTTTAGTGATTAGGTCTTAATGAGCTGGCTGCAGAGAGCTGGGGGCTGGGGTGAGCTTTGCTGGCCTGTGGAATGCACCTCTGCTGTGACCAGGGCCCTGCAGTTTGTGTTTGGGGCCAACACGGTCCTTGTATATTTCTTTGGAAGCAGCGAGTCCCCCAAGAGCATTTTATCAGGTTATTTTGAATTAGGAGTTTAGCAGTGCACAGCCTGAGAGGATAGCTAGTAAATGAAGTTGGCAAGGGAGAGCATCCAGGGGAGAAGGGAGGAAATCCCAGGCCAAGTGCTGGATAGGACTTGATGATGCTGGTGACAGCAGGCTGCATCTTCCAGGACAGGAATCCCTCTGCGACTGACGAAACGCTTCTACCACATTATTTCACTTAAATCACATAGTAACCCTGAGAGCTAGAGAGAGTTTTCTTGTCTCATTATTCCACAGATGGTGAGAAGGGCTCAGAGGCGTTGCTGAGACTTGCTCATAGCCACAATGTAGACAGCAGGCTGGGATTCCAGTTCCAGGCAGCTGTTTGTTCTTTTCCCAACTCCATAGTGTCCCCCCAACCCCCGCCCCAGAAAAAAAAAAAAGCCTTTGCACTTTCTTTGAGGTACTAGAGTAGTTGTTCAAATAGTTCTTCCCAGTTTTGTGTGTCTTTCTCTATCTACGTGTCCACCCCTAATCTTTCTGGTGCATACAACTTCCCAGGTTAGCACTGAGCTGCTGGAGTCATGAGAGTCACACAAGGTGCTGGGAGGGTGAGAGGCTCATGGTCGCAGTCCTTGGTGATCTGGAGCAGCCAAAAGTCCTTGCTCATGGGTCTGAAGAGATTACTCAGTTTGACCTCCAGCACCCACATTAATATAAGAAATGATGCTTTTAATCATAGTGCTGGAGACAAGAGGATCCCTGGAGACACCGGGAAGCCAGTGTAGCCAAATTGATGATTCCTCGTCTTACTGAGAGACAAAATGAGGAAGGGGGTATCGAGGTGGCTCAGTGTGTAAAGGTGACTGCTGCCAAGACGGTCGACCCAAGTTTGGTTATTACGTGAGGCTAGGGATATGATTGGATGGATAAAGCACTTGCCATGCAAGTTTCCTAGAACCCACAGAAAGCTGGGCACAGACACACAGTGTGTGTCTATAACCCCAGAGCTTCTGCTTTGAGATGAAAACTCATGGGAAAACCAGTACTCAGGATTGCTGTGTGATTTAAGTACAGGAAGCTCCAGGGCCAGCTAGCTTGGCATTCGTATCGGTGAATAAGAGACCTGGTCTGAAATAAGGCAGATGAGGATTCACACCTGAGGTTGTCATCTGACATCTGATTCTCCCATGTGAGCTGGGGCATTCCCCGTTCACATCCATAAACATTGCATGTGCATGTGCACACATCAAGGTCTGGGAAGGAGGCTAGGGAGACGGGAGTGGGGCAGAGAGAAGCTCCCATGCCTCCACTGACAGAAAGTGTTGAGGCCCATACTGACCAGCTTGGCGGCCACTGTGTTGTAGATCATTCTGCCCCATGCTTTGGGGCCAAAATGTCGCGGCTCGCTCTGTTATTCTGGTCCGAGGGTCAGGGCCTAGCAAGAGACGCGAAGAATGGAGACAAGACTGGGTGTGTGTGATCAAGTCCAGTTTCTTGTTTATTGTCTCTCTTCATGTCTCTCTTATTGTCTCTCCTTTTCTCTCTCATTGTCTCTCTTTTTCTCTTATTGTCTCTCCTTTTCTGAAGGGAAGTCCGGGGTGTTTATACACTTTGTCACGTGCCTTGCAGGTGTGGATATGACGTAAGCCTTACAGGCGTGTATAGCGTGAATAGCATGTGCACCTTGTAGCTGTGGGATATGGCTCGAGATGGCTGCAAAGCTGATAGCCGCTTTCTGCTACAAGCCGGCTCCCAACAAGGAAGAACAAACCCAGAACTGTGACTGGGGCTCAGTACTCTTATGACCCTCAGTGAGAATTACGAGGCCACCTGAGAGCATCTCCATGCAGTTTCTAGGCCTCCCCGTCTTGCTTCCCTGATGTTCTACTTCTGGCCTCTCCTGGGAGCTTCTCTCTAGAAGTTACCAGGAAATAAATCCCCATGTTCAGGTCTGTCTGCATCTGACGACCCCACCAGACAGGGAAGGGCTTGAGGATTGAGAAGAGACAAGAGATGGGGTAATGGGGGAAGAGATGTTCCTCTGTCAGAATCCCACACAGAAGTAGGGATGTGTATGGAAGCCATGGCTACACAGGAGTGGGAAAGAGGTCTCCCGATACCTTGCTATTACACGTGAGCACAAATCACACTCACAGACAACGGCATTGTCTTCTGAAGACCCAGATCTGGGATGGAGTGGATCCTGACCTTGGGCAGAGCTATAGATGTGCTAGGTAGGATTTTGGCCCACGATGGAGCTCAGCACATAGGGCAGACATCTGTTAGAGGATGCTGTTTTATTTATAGCTACAATTTCTGGGCCAAATCACATTACCCAAATTACTGGTAAGCAGAGAAGTTGCATGGGAAGCTGTGCTACCCTGGTTTAAAGTTGAATAAAGTGCTGATCTGTGCAGCATGACTCGCTCGATGTGACTTCAGTTTCACACTGGGTTAGTGGTTTCTCCCCACATGTTTGATAACCGCAAGTGGTTTGATTGCTGGAGAATCCTTGGTGACTTGAATCAAAGTTAAGGATGCCACTCAGGAAGTGCTCTGCTTCTATCTCCTCTCCAGAATGTGTGTTTGTTATTCATTTTGTTGGTCTATGTGGCTTATGTCTGATCCACAGCAGAATGGAGACAACTCAAAGACAGCCCTGGGTTCATAGTGAATACATTTTAGGACCTGCACTGACTCTGTCTCATTCGAGGACATGCAGGCCAGAATGTGACCTGGAACAGAGGAGGGAAGCAGGGCTTGGTAGAGAGAGGCATTGGGCTCAGGACAGTCAAAACTGAAGCCATGGATGACTACAGGGGACCTCTGGAGATGAAGAGGTCCTTCAGAGGTGTTTTGAATGGAGGCTAGTAGTCTAAGTCTTTGTATGCCGTGCCTAGAACCCCAGCTACCACAGGGAAGTGTGTGATCTCAGACACAATTCTTCCAAGGGAAGGCCTTCAGAGGGCCTTGAGACTGCCTGGGTCTGGGCTGAGCAGAACAGGTACATTAGACCCTGGCCAACTACCTGTTGACCTGGCCCTTTTGACATGTTCTTCTTATCCATGCTCTGCCCAGCCTTCGTGTACAGAAGTCATAGGCAGGGAGAACATGTTGCCTGCATTTCTGTCAGCAGAGATTTCTCAAGAAGTTCTTGAGTGCTGGCCCCTTCAGGTACCACTGAGGAGGATCTTTGCTGTCTGACCCATTTGACTTTTGCAGTGGCCACTACATCCTGTCTCTTCTGTCACTTGGTGATATTGCTTGCTTGGCCCTGGCTTGTGTTTACCAGTTTCTGGGGTTGTAAGAGCTTCCATCATGGCTGGTTCCAGCCAGCTGCACATGTATGTGATTGGCCAGTGTGAGTTGGCTCTGTAGACTGCAAGTAACTTCTGTGTCTATGATTCCACCAATCCTGAGGATGTTGATACATCCAGGGACACAAATGATTCCTTGGGCCCATTTGGTCATTTGGATTGGCTCAATGGGTGATGTCTCACATCCTGACACTGACAGGCTAGGGATGTGGGCTTTATTGAAAGCCAACAGCTCCTGTAGAGTGGATGTTATACTGTTCCTCCTCCTCTTTCCACAGTGTCTAGGGTCTATTCTGGATGCCTCAAAACTCCTCACTTATGATGGCTTATAGCTGCTTTCTTCCAACACCTCCTAATAGCCCTTGAGGTCAGAGGTCAGTTGAACAGATGCTATGGTGGATACTATTCAGACAAATAATCTAAACCTAGCAAGATTTACAGTGTCTTGAGGTTGTACAGGCTGGTACACAGTGGCGGAGCAAGGCCTACACTCTGCCTTCTGAGTCAGTCTAGTGCCTTTTCTTCTGTTCTGCACAGATGGAGAATCATGAATATTCTAGAACACATCACCAGTTAAACTGTATGGGAGGCTGCATGCCTGCACTTATCACTTTAATTTAGAAATATTAACTTTAAAAATTCTGTCAACTAACACATGTTCCCACATTGGTTTTCACACAACATTGGATGGAAATGACACCGATCATTTGTCCTCCTGTGACTCATAGGTCTGGTGAACACCCGAAAAGAAGGCAGAGGAAATACCTGAGCCCAAGGTGTGTGAGATCAACAACTTCTTTAGTCAAGGGACAGAAGTATTTACAACAGGAAATCCTTGTCAAAGACATTCTAATAGTTCCCCAAGATGCAATAAAGGCACGTTTAGCCTGGAGCATTGCTCTTTGGAGGCTGGGCTGCCAGCCTCTGACTGGGTGCCTGCACATTCCTAGGAGCAACAGAATATGATCTCCTGATTGGGAGGGTGGGAACAACGGACACCCAGCACTGTCAGGCTTTGGCAAGAGGGAGATTTATACCTGTGCCTTGCTCTGTGCTGGCCTGTCTACTCTGGTATGGAACAGCTGTTATGTTTGATCAGCTTTCAAGAAAGACAAAGCTGCCATCAGGCAGACACACCCACCGTCTGCTTCCCCACCCCTGCACTCTTGGTGAAGTGACTTCCCTGTCTGCTTCCAGGCTAGGGTTCGAGTGTGAACACCTCAGTTGGGGGTCTGGGACTTGCCTATTAGGCACTTAAAACAATACCAAGTCTGAGGTTCTCCAAGCCTGTCTCCCAACACAGTTCATTGATTCAGCAGTGGGTGTGTTTTTATGGTTAGGTAAGGTTTGGAAGTAGCAGGTGTGGGTCAGAGCATCTCCAGCTACCCTGGGCATGTGAATAAGTTGCAGGTGGCACTGTGGGGTAGAACCTAGGGCCTCATGCATGCTAAGCCAGCATTCTTCTACAGTTGGGCTACATCCCAGGCCTCATTTGGATGCTAAAGTGATACTCTATATGAAGCTGTGGAAGGAGTGTAGCAAACTGTTCATGCAGAAGATTTGTAGCCCTGCCTGGAATTTGGTATGTTTTCCTGTGTCATGATCCCTTCTGGCTCACTCTGTCTCATTTCCTTCTCAAGTCAAGGGAGACAAACTCAAGGAAGAGACAAAGTCAAGCAAGCTTGACCCACACTCGTATGCTTCACAGGGCAGGCACACGAACCTTCTCGAGAGTCAAGAGGACCTGTAGGCAGGACATGTTAATTTTGGCAGGTGGGAGAGTATGGCTCCATCTAAGATTGTTTGACTCTGGGAGAACAGGAGATAGGGTCTTCTAAGTAGCAGAAGGAGTGATGCCTAGCAGGGAAGACTCAGAGAAACCCAAATAAAATCCCTCCAAGGGGAGAGTGAATTTTGGACATCCTTGACAGCCAAGTCCAGCTCTCAATTGTGTCTGAATTCTTTTTGGAAGATAAAGAGTGGAGAAGATAGCTTACCCTAAAGGCCTTGTGGTGGATAGCAGGATACACAAAGTTGGGAAATAGTGAGGAGCTGCCTATGGTCCCTATCCCATGCAGGCCTCCCTCTGCCTGAGGCTGGCCCAACCTGGGGATAACCTTGGTATGTGTGAAGGCTGGAACTTAGTTGTGAAGACACACTTTTTGCTGACCTCACTAAGTGCTGGGGCTGACAAGAGAATACAAATTATTGATTGTTGAAGGGTAACCAGAAAGGTTGTGTGAAGCATCTGAGATTTTTATTTTCAGGGCAGAGAAATAGCAGTCCACAGATCTGCTATGATGATTGGGGATAGGAGGAGGGATACTGGACAAAGTTGTTTAGTGGAATACCACACAAGCATACTGACATTAATACATAGAAATTCTCTACTATGGCTATGCATGTACATCAGAGACTCCTGTTAGTATGGGTACACGAGGATATAGCCACATGGGCTATGGCTGTATCCAGATAGAAAGACCATCTTTCTTGGGTGCCATTATTACACATATTCTGGCCCAAACATTTTTTACCTGCTTGAGTTTAATCTTAAAAAAATAAAGGTAAATGCTATTCCTGTTTTGCACAAGTTTCTAAGTTCCTGGTTTAATGATGACCACAGATGGCCTGCAGATTGGTTAGTTCCTGTGTCTTTATATAGAGGCCTCGTGTTCCAGTCACAGGTTGATGTGAACTGCTATTGTGACAGATTGATATGTCTTTGACCCAGGTGAAGGATCTTACCTACCCCTTCTGAACTTTGACCCAGGTGAAGGATCCAACTTACTCAGTTGGGTCTTAGGCGAGGAACACAAAACCACATGGCTGAACACAGGGAAAGTGTCCCTGAGCTTTCCGAGACTTAGAGGAGGACCCAACGGTGTGCTCAAGGGCAATAAGTTAAAGGCCAGTACCCTGGTTTTCTGATAAATAAACCAAGGCAGCAGGGTGTATACCACTTCTTTTCTTCCTCACTTCCTGTCTTTCCTGAACTCTGTTGTGTGGTCAAGAGAACTCCTTCATCCCTGTCACAGTCCTCTGCTAGGACTGTGTGCGTGCATATGACCATCTATCCTGGGCCATTCAACACTATGGAAGGCATCTAACTCCAGCATCCTTCAGCAGCTCTGGGGAAAGCTGAATGCCCAGCATGCACTTGGGCACCAACGAGACCTTGTGTCTGATTACATGCTTTGACTTCTTTGAATAAATGACCTATTAGTTACTGTGTTCATCCCTGGGAAAGACTGCTTATGTAGAAACAGCTCAAAGAAGGAAGGAAATTATTTTGGTTTTGTCTTATCATTTCAGAAGGAACAGTTTATCATGATAGAGAAGACAAGGCTGACAGAGCAGCTTATGTCATGGTGGCTGGGTCAAGATGTAGCCCCTGTGGACACACCCCTATATTGCTGTATTTCCCCTAACAGGCTCCATCTCCTCATTCCTACCTTCTCATGATAATGACATCATGTTATAAATTCATCAAAGGATTAATCCATTCATTGGGCCAGAATCTTCTTGTTCCATATTTCTCCTCCATTCATGTGTTTTACTAATCTCCTAAGTGTTTCTTAGCC
The DNA here is from genome assembly GCF_011762505.2 of Arvicanthis niloticus. Classification (NCBI taxonomy): domain Eukaryota; kingdom Metazoa; phylum Chordata; class Mammalia; order Rodentia; family Muridae; genus Arvicanthis; species Arvicanthis niloticus. The sequence goes on from NC_047658.1 coordinate 165,466,785, forward strand.
CAGTCAACCCAATAGTTAGATGACCATCACAGGGCTGGGGAGATGGCTTAGCAGGTAAAGGACTTGCCATGCAGCATGAAGTCCTAAGTTTGGATTCCCAGGACCCACATAGAACTGGGGTGCAGTAACTTGGACCTGCAATCCCAGGGTTCTGTTATAAGACAGGAGACAGAGACAAATGAGTTCATGGAAGATCTCCAGGCACATAGCCTCTCTTACACAGAGGCAAACAACAAAAGTGGACTCTGGCTGGGCAGTGGTGGCATACACCTTTAATCCTGGCACTTGGGAGGCAGAGGCAGGCAAATTTCTGAGTTCGAGGCCAGCCTGGTCTACAGAGTGAGTTCCAGGACAGCCAGGGCTACACAGAGAAACCCTGTGTCAAGAAAAAAAAAGTGGACTCTGTCTTAAACAAGTAGAAGGTGAGAGTTGCATCTGAGATTATCCTCTGTCTCCACACATGCAATCGGGCATGTGTGTACTACCTACACACACACTCACACACACACACCACATACACATATACCACACACCACACACATATACACACACAACATACATACACAGATACACATGCATACCATATACACACGCACACCACAGACACACACATGAGACACATACATACACACACCACATACTACACACACAAACACACAATACACACACATCGTATTCACAAAAATACACATGCCACACACAGAGACACACAGACACACACCACACAGAGATACACATAGATGCACACACAGACACATGTACACCACACATACACCACACACAGACACACACACACACACACACACACACACACACACACACACGATTAACCACTACAGTGCTCTACATTTTCTGATGACAAGTTATATCACCATTTCCAGTAGGGCACATTTGAATCTAGCACCATGTAAATGTAGTGGAGGTCATGCTGCACATGAAATCAATAGACAGCATCAGGCCTGAGCTTTGGGGCATAGACAGTGTGAGGTGGGAGGGTGGAGAGGCATTAGCTCTGAACTCTGCCCAGCCATGAGAAAGATCCACTGTAAACAGGGATGACATTCAGGAAGAATCAAGAAGAATCCTTCTTCTATACTAAAGGATAGTATACTTTCTATCCCCCTGTCTCACAGCAGAGACAATTCTCATAAGCAAATGCCCAGAGCATCTGGCTGCAAAGCTTCTGAAATATCCTCTGGGGTAATAGGTAATTAGCAACATGCTCTTCACTAAAGGGAGCAGAGGATTCACAGAGACTGACTGATACAGACCGGCACTTACAGTGGGCTCTGTACAAGTGAGGACGCAATTACAACAAACGTTCTTCAAATCTCAAGGGTCCTCCATACCAGGTGACCAGCCATCTGTGCAGCTAGGAGCTGACCAGGAAAGCGGGAAGCCTGCCAGTTACTCAGAACAGAGGGAATGTAAGACAGGGACTCTGTGATGTGGTTGGTGTGGAAGAGTCCAGCAGACTAAGTCAGGTTTGTAAGGAGGTTGAGCCAGGGCAGGAAGCAGCCCATGGGGACTAGTGAAGCAAAGGGGACAGACGGTGCTGCTCAAGTCCAGTGTGTTCTGGAACCAGGCAGGCCGGCTCAGTGGGAACCGAGGTGAAGGAGGACTGCCATGAAAGGCAGTGCCTCAGGCAGAAGGGTAGGAGAGCTCTGGCTTCTCTTCTTCCTGCTTGCTCACCTCTCATTCATGCCTCCCCTTGGTTGATATAGTTCCTGATGTGATATGGAGCAGGCACAATATAAAAAGGACCTGGGGACAGAGAGGTCCAGTGCTGGCACAGGTTACTCAGCTCATAAGACCTGCATAGGTCTACAGAGCCAGGAAGCCAGATAGATTCATCACTGATAGTCACCTAAGCCATTTAGGAAAATGGAACCACATGGGGAGTGATCCTCCAGTTCACGGGTTGTTAAGACAATTCTGTGAGGGAAATGGTCCCCATTTCATGCTAGTAGAGACAGAGGCACAGATGTGACGTAACTTGCTTAAGGTCTCAGCCACTCAATGGTGAAGTCTGAGTTGCAGATCAGGCCTTTGTTTGTTTGTTTGTTTCTTTATTAATTATTTTTTTTGTGTGTATGCATGTATGTTGGAACCTATGCACAGGTCAGAGGACAACTTGTGAGAGTTGGTTCTGTCTTTCTACTATGCTAGATCCTGGGTGGGTGTGGATCGAAGGCAGATAAGACAGGCTTGGTGGCAAGTGCCTTACCCACTATGGCTTCTTGCTGGCCCTGGAAGCTTTTCTCAGAAGTAGCTCTTCTTGGGTTGAGGGGAAGAAGACCCTGGAAGTCTCAGAATCTTTTGCAAATCAATGATAGTTTGTCAGTGCAGTTGTAATCTGGTAACTGAGTTGTTCCTCTAGTGGTATCACGAGATCTCAGACTAGTGGTCACATTAGGTGTTGTTTGGCCGTGTACCTAAGCTGGGCAGTTCTCTCTCTTGGCATCCCCAAAGTGGGAACTTGTTGGGACTGGAAACCCAACTTCAACAAGACTCATTACAGAGTCCTGTTTGCTCACACTTAGGATTGAAGTGGTTGTGGGAACATCATTATCTCTTCCCTTTGGTTTCCCCGATGATAATATCGTAGAGCACCTTTTTAAAAATCACATTATTTATTAGTTCTCTTTTATGAAACATCTATTGCATCTTTGGTTCATTTTCCCCCGTTGAGTTGTCTTTGCACGAACCACAAATGTTCCTTATATATTCTAAAGTATATTTAGAATTATTTTATTTATTTTTATGTGTGTGAACATTTTGCTTGCATGAGTGAGTATATGTGAACCCAGTTCATGCTGGGTGCCCTTGGAGGTCAGAGGAGGAGGGAGTCTCTAGAATTAAAGTTATAGGTGGTTGTAAACCTCCATGTGGGTGCTGGAAACTGAACCAGGGTGTTCTGCAAGAACAAGTGTTCTTAGCTGCTGAGCCATCTCTTTAGTCTCTAAATGTACACATGTATATACATATGTACAGATGTGACCCAACATCATCATCATCATCATCATCATCATCATCATTATTATTATTATTATATATTCTCTCTTCTGGAAGAAAGTATCAGGTGGACAGTGTATTTTGGCTAGAAGCATTAACTTAAGAGCAAAAATGATGACAATTCAACTATTTTTATTAATAGACTCTTTAGAGGGAAAGAAATTTCATTTATTATTGTTGTTACGTGAGACACACTCCCTGTGTTGTTCAGATTGGTCTTAACTTGAGGTCCATCTGCCTTGGTTTCCTGTGCTGAGAGGATAGGTGGTTATCACTGATGTTTTGGTACTGCTGGTGGCCACTTCCAGGACTTTGCACACACCAGGAAAGCAGTGTACCACCGAGCTATCCCTGCCTACTTTTAATGGCCACATATAGGTTTATGATTTATTTAGAACTTATAGTTTGGGCATATTGTAGTATGTGTAGGTTTATGATTTATTTAGAGCTTGTAGTTTGGGTATATGGAATTATGGGTCAAGAGTTCCTTTTAAGATTTTTATCAGTGTATATTTACTGTAGGTCGTAATTTGTTTCCCAAGGACATTTTCTTAAAAGCATGTATGCTTTGGCCAGATTTCCCTTCCACAGTCTTCCACTCTTCCATCTAATCAGTTATTTGTCTTCAAGCCATTTTATTCACGTTCACATCATGTATAAATGTGCGATCATTGAGACAGAGTCTTATTAAGTAGCTGGACTACAATCAAAATGTAGATCTGGCTGGCTTTGAACTCACAGAGATCCACATGGCTGTGCTTGCCCAGGGCTGGGATTAAAGGTACAGGTCCACCATTCTTGGACTGCTTGGTTTTTTAAACAAGGTTTCTCTGTGTAGTTTAATTGGTCTCAAGCTTGAAATCTTCTGCTTCAGCTAACTAAATGAAATTAAAAATACGTGCCATCATGTCTGCTCATAAGATTCACGTAAAAAAATGGGTGGGGCCTGAGGAGATGGCTCAGTTGCTTGCTAGATAAGCTTGAGGATCCAAGTTTAATCCTCCAGCACTCACATAACAGTGGGGAATGGCAGTGTATGTCCATAGTCCAAGTGCTGGGGAGACAAGGAGGGAGAATCCCAGGGAGTTGCTGGCCAGTAGTTCTAGTCAAATCAGTGAGCTCTAGGCTCAGTGAGAGACCCTGTCTCAAAAACTAAGGCAGAGAGCAACTGAAGAAGACATGTGATGTTCGCTTATGCCCTTCACACAAATGTGTACACACACACACACACACACGCATGCACACTTACAAGCATGCCCACTCACATGCACACACACTCACACCTACATAAGTAAACACTCATGCCCACCTGCATACCAAGACTATGTTGTGTACTTGGTCTAGCAATATCTGTCTCCTATTGAGTGGGTCTATTGCTCTTGCCAATATCGATTGGCTATTACATATATGTCTGTTTTTGGACTCTATGTCTAATTCTAGTATCACACCACTTTAGTTATGCCAGCTTCTATGTAAACCATATGTGCACTTGTATATGTATGGCTTTTGTGTTTACTTGGATAATGAGAAATAAACTAATACACCTTTGTTATCATGTTCTTTATATCCAAAATTATTTTGTCTGTTTGATCATAACATTATCTCTATATCAATTTTAATCATTGGTATTTCAGTTTCTAAAAAACAGGCAGTTGGGAGTTTTATTAGAATCGTATTAAATCTACAGATTAATTGGGGGGAATCAACACAATAACCATATTGAGTCTTTCTGCTGTGAACACAGCTTATCCCTTAATTCAGTTAATTTTTTTCAGAAGTTCTTGATTTCCTTTGGCAATGCTTTATACATTGCAACACAGAAGTCTTACGCATTTGAAAATGTGTTTTTTTAAAAAAAGTAGTCTTGTTTTGTGGTAGAATCAAATAAAATTGATCCTAAACTTAATTTTGAAATGTTTCCTGCTAATACAATTGGTATTTTATTTTATTGTGAGTGTTTTGCCTGCATGTATGTTCGTGTACCACTTTGTGTACACTCGGTACTTGAGAAAGCCAGAAGAGGGTGTCAGATTCCCTGGAGCTGGAGTTACTGATAGTTATGAGCTGCCAGGTGGTTCCTGGGAATATAAGTGGAGTTCTTTAGAAGAACAGCCAGTGCTCTGAACCACTGAGACATCTCTTTAGCCCCCTCCCCACCACGGGTTTTTATGTATTAACTTTTTAAAATTCTTTTTATTCTGTATTAACTTTGTATCTGTGATTCTGCTAGGTGATTTACTTTCATAGTTGTTTTCTGGATTGATTAAGTCTCTCTGTGTAGGCATCAATACTGTCTATAGAGACCACTTTAATTTTTTCTTATGTATTCCCCTCCTTTATAATGTAATTGTATAAGTTGGGCTCTCGAACACAATGTTGGATAGAAATGGTGAAAAAAAAAAAGGCCACCTTTTCCATTTTTCCTAATATCAGGGAGGAAATTTCAAGTATTTTCAAGTGCACATAATGTTTGCTGTGGGATTTTCCTGGACCATTTCTTAAGTTGAAGATGCTCCCTTTGCTCCTTTTTTTCCTGACAGGTTCTTTCTTACTTTTATTTTATTTTTTAAAATAATTATTTACTTATTTTACGTATTTGAGTACACTGTAACTGTCTTCAGACACACCAGAAGAGGACATCAGATCCCATTACAGATGGTTGTGAGCCACCATGTGATTGCTAAGAATTGAACTCAGGACCTCTGGAAGAGTAGTCAATGCTCTTAACCACTGAGCCATCTCTTCAACCCCTTTCTTACTTTAAAAACAATACATGTGTATTGGATTTCTCAAATGTTTTTTACCTGCGTGTATGAATTGTTCTTATGGTTTTCCTCCTTATTCCGTTTAATGTAGCAAATTCTATTGATTTTCAAATTTGAATACAAGCCTTGTAATCCTGCTTAGATTGCATTGTATTTCTTAATATTTGTTAATAGCTGGCTATAGAGCTCAGCGTAGAGCTCCTGCCTGGCGTGGGTAAGGCCCTGGGATTTGATCCCCAGAAACACACAAAGGAAAAAATATGTTGTATGCATTCATTTGTGTTCATAAGTATGATCATATGTGTGTGGATACACATGTGTGAGGGAGTGTGTGTATGTGGGGGCTGGGGGCAAAGTTGATACCAGGAATCTTTTATTGATTACCATTTAACTTAGTTGTTTGAAATAGATGTCAGTCACAACCAAGGTTCACCTATAATGCTGGTCTTGCTCTGGAGAAGTCCCTGTTTTTTGCCTTCTGAGTCACGGGCGAGTTTGTGCTCTGGTCTGTCCAACAGTGCTTTAGCCACCAACCTATCTCCCCAGGTCCAGGATTTGCTTTTTTAAAATCAGCAGTATTCGTTTTTTCAGTGTTTACTGGCACAGACCTGTCATGTAGTTATTCTGGAGACAAGGAAGCAGGACCATATATTCATAGTTTGCCTTGGCTTACAGAGGTATGTCAAGGCCAGGTTGGGCAGCTTCAGGAAACTGTGTCTCAATATTTTAAAAATGCATTGAAGGTCTGGGTGTGTATCCCAGTGGCAGAACACTTGTTTGGTTGTGTGATACCCTGGGTTCTATCCCTAGCCTAATAACACACAGACTCAAATAGATACACAGTCACATATATTCACATGAACACATTCACACACACACACACACACATATATATGTATATATATATATATATATATATATACATTCATATACACATACATACACACTAACACATACTCACATGCATACACACATTCACCCACATATATCCTCACCCTACACTCACATACACTCACATTTACATACACACTCACATATACACACACTCACACATACACTCATATACATACATACTCATATACACACACTTCTATAATACACATTCACATATACACATACACTCACATACACACACTCACATATACACTCACATATACACATATACTTATATATACACATACATCCATATGCATTCACATGTACATACACTCACATATACACACTCATATATAAATTCAAACACACTCATACATTCACATACATGCACACTCACATGAACATATTCATACACACATTCATATACATTCATACTCACACACATTCATATACATTCATACTCATATACACATTCATATAACACACATACATACACACTCATATACACACACTTCTGTGCATACATATTTGTATACACACACTCATATACACACTTCTATAATACACATTCACATATACACATACATTCACATACACACTCACATATACATATATAGTCACATAAACACATACACTTACACACACAGTCATATACACACACTCACATTAATACACATACACATACTTATATGTACACATTCACATATAAACTCACACACACTCACATATACACACTCAAATACATTCACACACATGCACATACTCATATACATATGCTCACATGCATTCACACTCACATATACACACTCACATACACACTCATACATACACATGTAGAATATTTTACAGAATATTTCCTTTTATATTCATGGAAGACATTCGCTTGCTTGTAGTCCTTGTGTTAATTTTGTGTTAACTTTCTTTTGTTAGAATTTACCAATATAATTCTCTCAGACTGCAATTTTCTCTAGGAGGATTTGTATTTATGGATTCATTTTTCTAAGACTTTTAAAGATGTATTTATTTTAATGTTATGTGTATGGGTGCTTGCTTGAATGTATGTCTGTGCAGTGTGTGTGCAGTGCCTGTAGAGGCCAGAAGAGGGTGTTAGAGCCCCTGAAACTGGAGTTACAGACATTTGTAAGTCACCATGTGGGTGCTGGGAATCGAACCCCGCTGCTCTGGAAGAGCAGCAGGTGCTTTTAATCGCTGAGCAGTTTATCCAGTCTCATGAATTCAATGTCTTAAATGGATCAAAGGATGACATGGAAATCAAGTCTTCTCTTAGTTTTGAAAATTTTATATATATCCAGAAACAGTTCTATCTCAGATATGCTGTTGGGTTTATAGGCATGAAATACGAGGCTTCCTTATTATTATATTTTAGTATTTGTCGGATCTATCATCTGTCTCCATGATTCTTTCTTCCCCTTTTCATTTAATACATTTAATAGAAATTCATCAGTTTTGTCAGCATTGGAACTGAACGGCTGGATTTCGCTGCTGTTCTCTGCTGTTCATTTGCTTTATTTATTTCCACTTCACTATTTTTCTTTCTTTAGCTTTGAGATTAATTAACTCTTCTGTAAATTAGAAGCTTATGAATGACCAATTTGTTGATGTTCTTTCTAATATATGTATGTATCAAAGCTGTGAAGTTTCTTTAAAAGCCATTTCAACTGCATGCTGTACTAATCTTGGTATCTTAAAAACACTGTTCAGTTTTTTTCTAATCCATGAACTTTTAAAATTGTGACATTTAATTTGTAAGTCATTGAAATTTTTCTAGGTATCTGCTGTATTTTGGTTTGACTTCATTCCAATAAATGAACATGTTTCATAATTTTTAGTCCATTCATATTTTTAAAAGATTTTTTGATGGCATTGGATATGGTATATTTTTATTTGATATGTGAGTTTATGTGTTAGTCTTCCCACCCCACCCCCGTGTGTGTGTGTGTGTGTGTGTGTGTGTGTGTGTGTTTGTGTAGAACTGAGGCCAACACTGGCTTTCGTTCTCAGTTACTCTCTACTTTAATCTTGAGACAGGAGCTTTTCTGAACCCAGAGCTCACTGGTTCAGCAAGATAGGCTGGACAGAAAGCTCCAGGAACCTTGTCCTCTGTGTGTCCAGTGCTGAGATTACAGCGGTGCAACACTGTGCCTGTTTCTCTATTTTACTTTTTTAAGGAGCTGTAGGGATCTAAACTCAGGTCCTTCTGCTCATACAACAAACACTTTACTGGATGGAAAGAATATGCAGCTGTTGGGTGTACTGTACAAGTACTAATTATGTCCATCTGGTTGCTAAGTTTGCTCAGAATTCTATATTATTTGGGATTTTATTTATTTTATTAGTGAATAAGAGGTATGTTAAAATTACCAAGTACAATTATTATGCCTTTTACTCTATTTTTTAGTTCTGTTTGGCTTTGCTCTATGTGGTATGAAGCTGTATCAGTAGGTGCATAATCATTTAGGAATATTATAATAGCCCACCAGTTAGCTAACTTTACTGTTATTGCGGCCTTCTTCATATATGAACAAATGTGCCTAATTTTGATAGTGACACCTAGTTTATTATGTTACTGTTGTCATGACGATTGTCTTCCCAATGCTTTAATTTAAAATTTTTTTTTGCTGCTAGCATTGAACATGGGACTCCCCATACTGTAAGCATGTTGTTCTGTCTCTTAGCCACACTCCAAGTCTTCTGTCTTTTAACTTTACATATATAATGTATTTGCACTTAAGGTGCATCCCTATGACAAAGTATAGTTGATTTTATTTTGTTTGCCAGCACCTTTCCTTACATGGGGAAATGATTTGGTTATTTCATTCATAATTGACATGATGATACAGCTGGGTTTGTATTTGACATGTTGCTATCTGTTTTATTTGTGTCTTCTATTTCTGTTTCTCTATCCATGTTTCTTAATTAATCAGAACTATCCCCACCTCTCCTCTCTCTTTTCCATTCCCAAGTGATTGTTCAGTACTTCTTTAGCTTTGATCACAATCTACTCTTAAACACTACATCATGTCTATCTTGTACTGATCTTATAACTGAACACTTCGTTTCCTCCCCTGTCTTCTGCTGTAAATCTTGCCTAGACATAGGTTGTAAGCCTTCAAACATGGAGTCATCATTTTTCTTAGTCAATTTATATTTTAAAGAAATTAAAAATGAGAAAACATATTTCATATTAATCCATGTATTTACTGTGTCTGTTCCTCCTCATTCCTCCATGCAGGTCTGAATTTGTCTGGTGTCCTAGTTCCTCAGTTTGAAGGAATTTTAAAATCATGTTTTGGTAGTGCAGACCTGTGGGCTGTAAATCTTAACCCCCCTTTTTTGTTTGAGAACATGAAGATGTCTTTATTTGGTCTTCTCTTTTTAAAAAAGTTTTTTTTTTTACTGGATATAAATTTATACTATGCTAGTTTATTTACCACAGATCATCTATCAATCAACTTTCTATGTATGTCACTCGATATATTTATTTATATTTATCTACCTGCCAGTTATCTGTCTGTCATCCATCTACCCATTCCTTCATAATTTATCTATTAATCTTAGTCAGGGTTTCTATTCCTGCACAAAACATCATGACCAAGAACAAGTTGGGTGGAAAAGGGTTTATTCAGCTTACACTTCCACATTGCTGTTCATCACCAAAGGAAGTCAGGACTGGAACTCACACAGGGTAGGAACCTGGAGGCAGAAGCTGATGCAGAGGCCATGGAGCGGGTATTTGCTTATTAGATTGCTTCCCCTGTCTTGCTCAGATTTCTTTCTTATAGAACCCAGGACTCCCAGTGGGCATCACTCCCAGTGGGCCCTTCCACCCTTGATTACTAATTGAGAAAATGCCTTACAGCTGGATCTCATAGAAGCATTTCCTTAAGGGAAGTTCCTTTCTCTGTGCTTGTGCCAAGTTGACACACAAAACCAGCCAGTACACCATCCATCCACCTATTCATCTATCATCCATTTATCCATCATCCACCCATCCATTTATCATTTATCTATCCATTTATCATCCACCCATCCTCCCATCCATCATCTATCCATCCATTATCCATCCATCTATCTATCCATCCATCATCCACCCATCCATCCATCCATCCATCCATCCATTCATCTTTCCACCCATCCTTTCATCCATTTTTTCCTTCCACTCATCCTTCCACCCACCCATCCTTTCATTTATTCTTCCTTCCTTTTATCCATCCATCCATCCATCCATCCATCCATCCATCCATCCATCAACCATCCAGCTAATCTGTTTATCTTACCTACCATCTACTTATATTACTCTTTGTTAGGTAAGACATTACCATATTTTCCACTGTCTTGCATTTTTTCTTGTGGGGAATCACAGTCCTTTGTTTTTTTCTGCAAATTTTGCTTCTCTACTTTGTATGTTTCTTTCTTTATTCATTGATTTCAGAATTGGATTATGAGGTGACATATTAGCATTTTATTTATTGTTCCCATTTGAGATTTGTTGAGATTTCTTGGTTCTTTTTAGATTTAACTTTACATAAAATCTATAAAGATTCCAGGCATTATTTCTTCATATATTCCCACCATCTCAGGTCCTGATGTTTCAGTTATGTGTATGCTAGATTGCTCTGTAGATCTTTTGGTATCCGATCCTGTTTCTAGCCTCCTCTCTTCTGCCTTTTTGTATATCAGATGAAGTGATTTTTCATGCTCTACCTTCAAGTTCCACAATCTTTCTCATATGCTTTTGACATCACTCAATGCGTTTTTTATTTTAGATATAATTTTTTTTGTATTTTGGTTTCATCTGATTCTAGTCTATGTTTTTTCTCATTGTGCTCATGTTTTCCTTTAGACACTGAGAGCCATTTGTAATTGCTTTAAAACTCTTGGCTGTTAATTATATCATTGAGAGATTAGCTGATCTATTTGTATTGACATATTTCTCCTAGTTATTTGTGAAATTTTATTGCTTCCTTTGACTGTAATATTTGATAGAACGATGGACATATGATTCTTATGCTGTTTGGTTGTGGTTATTTTGTCTTCTAGAAAGTGTTGCATTTCACTCTTTGGTGGTTTATACACTTTGAACAACAGCAGTGCTGTCTTGCTGTTTTTCATTTGTTAGGGTATATCAAGAGTAGCTTAAGTATAGCCTTGGACTTATTTAGCTCCAAAGGTGTAAGCTTTTTTCTATCCCTGGAACATCTTGGATATTGAAGGGTATCTATCCAGTCTTGTTAGTTAGCATTTGAACATCCCCTGATCCTCTGGAAACTCTGATAGTTTCTAGCCCTGAAATTTTTTGCAGGCTGTGTGGAGTCTTATTTCACACATGCACTGTTTAGTATTCATACACAATTTGTGGCATGGCTGTGGCATCTGCTGATACTGTTCTCTGCATGGTTTCTTCTTTTCTAGAATTCTGTTTCCTAAGTATTAACTATCCAAATCTCCAAACTTGAGTCTGTTTCCCCAGCTCAGCTGTAATGAAAATGTATTTGCCTCATACTCTAATTTATCTTCAAACTATATAAATCTTTTGCCATTTAAAAAGTGTCTGAAAATCTGGGGCTGGAGAGATGGCTCAGCAGTCAAGAGCACTTGCTGCTCTTGTAGAGGTCCAGGGTTCAGTTCCCAGCTCTGAGGCTGGGCTGCTCACAACTGCCTATAACTTCAGATCCAGGAGATCCAATGCCTTGTTCCGGCTTCCAAGGGAATTTGCACAGGTGTGTGAGTGTGTGCACACCCACACATGCACACATACACAGAAGCACACACACCACACACTTTAAAAAAGTGTCTGAAAGTTAGACCTCTCAAGTACACATGATTTTTACTTCCTTCTCTCAAGGGGGTCAGTCCAATAATTCCCATTATCTAGTATGAGAAAATAATTATTTCAATGCAGCTTATTGTCTATGGAGGAAAGATTATTTCATTATGACCATGAATTAGAGGACTATTTAAAAACATCTGTATAGTATTTCATTGTATTTGTTCCATAGTGGATTCACCCATCTCATCACTGACATGCATTTATAGCATTTCCAACCTTTGTCTTATAGAAACAGAGATATGATGCTTTGTGAAGTCTTGATTGACTTCATCTATGTTTGAGTGTGAGAGATTCCCAAGAGTGCAAAAGGAGACACATGCTACACTCATTTTTACCCTGTGCAATTGTAAAACTTACTTGGTGTGTGTGTGTCTGTGTCTGTGTGCGCGTGTGTGCATGTCACAGCATTCATGTGGAGGTCAGAGGGCAACTGGAGAGAGTTAGTTCTCTCCTTCTATCATGTGGTTGAAGAACTTGAATTCAACTTGGTGGCAAATTCCTTTATCTGCTGAGCCATTGTCCTGACCTCTGCATTCACAATCTGACAGATTTTTGCACATAGCTCTCATAGAGCATTTAAAAAATACTTTTGTTAACAATGTGAGTAAATGTTTTTTAGACTTTTGGGAGATTTTGATATTCATATATCTGGCGAGTTGTCATTTATCTTTTTACACATGAGGGTGGGCAATTCACATATTTGAGGGCCATTAGCATTTCATTTTCTGTCAAATACCTATTGTAAATTCTCACTCACCTATTGTTATTTCTTTTTCTTTTTGAGAAAGAGTCTTGTTATGTTGCCTGGCTGGCCTGGAACTCAGAATCCTGTCTCTATCTCCACAGGTGTGACATGTATGTGTTATCATACCTGGCTTCTCTATCCTTTACAATGATAAAAGCTAAACACAAAACAGTACACGGAAAAGCTCGGCATTTTCTTTCAGGTCATGATGAGATTTTAAAGCAAAACCCCAGGGTGCAAGTGAAATCAGCAAGCCAACGATCAGACACAAAAACCCACAGCAGTTACTTATGGAGCACAGAGCTGAGTTGAGGAAAGTGAAGCAGAGCCATCTTGGTGTGCAATTCAGTGCCAAGACTAGTCCAGATGTAACCACCCTGTGAACACCCAGGCTGGGGCTTACCCACATCTGTGAAACAGACCTTCTTGGCTGGACAAATGCCCATCTGAATCCACAGTGTGCAGGAAGTGCCAATCCAGAGTCAGGCAGAGAGGATGGTGCTGTGCTTGCTGGAAAGGAAGGGTTTCCTCCTAGGAAGCTTGTGAGAGCTCACCACTGACTCTCAACCTTGGGTTTTGGAGCAATGAGATGAAATGGAAACTTGTCCAGAAAAGAGACATGACAGATCATGTGGTAGGTGATACCAAGGATGAGGAATATCTCACAGGCAGAAAAGAAGGTTCAGGGTCTCATGAGTCAAAGTCTCCCACAAGGGAAGACCTACCTGTCCTGTGGGAAAATAGATTCTGCCTGTTTTAAAAGGGGAAGTCAATCCACAAACAGCAGAGAAGCAAGTCCCAGATCACTGTAAGGAGCCTACAGGAGAGCTTTCCAGAAGAGGTGTCCAAAGATGACAGATGTCTCCCCACTGGTGGAGAGAGCTTGATGACAGGGATGCTCAGTTATTGATAGGTTCTATCGCATGCCCTAGGGAAGGCTTGCAATATCTTGTGGCTGCTTGCACTAGAAGTCAGCAGGTAGGTCCCTTAGAATGTGAGTGTTCTCTGCCTCTTACATTCTCACTATGGAAATAGAAGATCATGCTTCAGCAGGACTTTCTGGGGATGAAATGTCTGAGAAGTGTTACATTTCAGTTGAGAGCTTATCTTGGACAGTCATGGTGGAGTTTGTCTGAATGGATCTTCATCTATGCAGTCTTGAGATTTGATGAAGGGAGGACCCTGGAGAGATACCTGTGAGGGGAGGTATGTGAACGTTCTGGACGTACCTATAGCCAAATTCTGGAGAACTGAGTTTGAATTTGGTCCCATTATCCTCACTGAGTCTCTTCAATGTTCTCAGTTTCAGATAAATCATCTCAAACCATCCCATATCTGCCCCACCAGCCCCTGAAACTCCCCCATCCTTGAGACTATTGTGGAATTTAACATTGACACCCTTTTATCAGACTTAGCTCTGGGAGCCCCAGGGCCACGCCCTACCATGTCTCACAACTCTGAAACTTGATGAAGTGCATGGTTTTCAGCAGGTACATATGAAAAGTGTCTTGTTTCTATCACCCCTGATCCCCAGTTCCTGGGCCCTGGGGAGACTCCACGAGTTAGCAAACAGAACCTCTCTTTACACATGTTAAGAGAGGTAATAAATCAATAAAGGTGTTCAGACAGATAAAAAGACGATCAGGACATCTGCTCTGTCCAGGTGTTTGAAATCAACGTGTTTCCTGAGGAAGTCACCTCAGAAGTAGCCTTCACTGTTAGACAGTTTAATGATAAAAGCGTGCCATGCACAGGAGCCTCTGTCTGATGTAGAGATCAGCCCGTGGCTCTGCTTCCAGCCGTGGGTGGAAGATGCTTGGGACCCTGGTAACCAACAATGACAAAAAGCGTTAAAATATACAAAATTGAGTCTTCCTGTTCTGCTATGTGTATCTCTGGCCCTCAGACTTTCCCTTCTTGGAGAATATAGACGTTGAAACCTACGATATCTTTTAGGCTATTTCTACGGTAGAGCATAAGCATAGAGAAGCTTCAGGGAATGGGCCGGTTCTGCAGCATCATGGTACTGGCTGATCTATTTGTTAATCTCCAGCTTGGAACTGATGAAACTGGGAAGGGAGAGGGCTATGGTGGCAAATTACAACATTGGGAGGAATGTCTCCCTCCTAGCTAGGATTTGTCTACACTTACACCTGGCCATAGTTTCCCCATGAACAGTGTTGGCATTTAGTCTAGGCTCCGATCCACAGTTACCTGGCAACAGCCAGGTATGCCTGACTTACTATAAAAGTGGCATTTGGCCCCTCCTTTCCCTCCTGCTCCTCTTGCCCTCCTGCCCTTGCTCCCTTACCCTCTTCCCCTCTGTCCACTCTCCTCCCCATCTCTCTCCACATGCTCATGGCCAGCCTCTCCTCTCTCTCTCTCTCTCCTCTCTCCTTCTCCCTCCCTTCCCTCCTTCCCTCCCTTCATCCTCTTCTCTCTCTCTCTTTTTTTTCTCTCTCTGCCTTTCTCTCCACTCCCCTCCTCATGTTCTGAATAAGTTCTAATCTGTACTATACCATCGTATGGCTGGTACCTCAGAGGGGGAAGGGATGCCTCAGCTTAAAGGCTGCTGGCAGGGTCTCTGGACTGTGAACGTCACAGAATGCAGAACCTGGTGCCATCTCTACATGAGCCTTCCCTCAGAGGCACCCCCTTCCCTGACACCATACTGCACCTCAACCAAACATATCCCTGACTTCTCTATCTTTTTATAAAACACAACAAACAGGAGGGAGGCTCTTTGACTCTGTTTGCCGATGTCATTGGCTTTGACCAGTGAGGTTTCCCAGATGTGCAATGAGTAGCAGGTGAACATCCTTGATCTTTCTCTCTAGTGTCCATGTCATTGTCTTGACAAGTACGAATCTCAGGTTACTACTGTCCATTCCTTATAAACCACAGGAGACACAGGGAAAAGAGCAACCCCAGCTGAAGCTAAAACACAACCTATTCCCAGTTCCTCCACAGACCTTCCAACAAGATCAATGAATGTGATGGTACGAGGTTATTCGTCACACAGCATTATGCTTTAATAGCTGACTGATATAGCTGTGTGTGGGGAATCACTGTTATACTTTCTCAGGTTTCTGCCCAGACCTAACAGTTCTAGCTAGCTACTTCTTCTTCATCTCTCTGGCTCTCCTGGTGCTCGTTAATGCTCTGAACCCCAGAGGAAATTATGCAATTGACCCCTGACCCTTGTAAAACCTATTCTGAGTTACTTTATGTGGTAGGTTGTTACACTGATGACATTTAGTAAATGTCTTAGTGTGGTCCTTTCTAAAGTTGACTCTGGGTTTGGCTGTGTTATCTCTTTTAGCTACCAATTTTATCTATTATAAATGAAGCAGACCCAGAAGGTGGGCATGCTTACCTCCTGGCTACCGTCATCTCTACAGGCCAGAGACTCACACTGTAACACTGGTCCAGACAGGTACTGGAGGGCAGCTGTTGGGTACCCTCATTTCAGCTTTGTGAGATTTGGGCTTTGATGTGGGATACTCACTGCTTATAAACTGTCTCTAGTCCTGAGATGCCAACTTATTGGTGTGACTGTTTGTTGACCTTGCAGTACAGTGGAGACAAAGCATGCAGTGGAGCCAGTGGTCCTCTGGATGGTAGTCACTTTGTTCCCTAATTCAGGAATCTCATTCTCCTGGGACATTTAAATGGGAAGGAACAGCAATCTGCAAGTACGTTTTGGGGCAGGGTAGAACTGATTGTTCACCAATGCTTAGCATTGCTTAAAGGCTGCTGGCAGGGTCTCTGGGCTGAACGTCACAGAATGCAGAACCTGGTGCCATCTCTACATGCGCCTTCCCTCACCTCTCTTCCCTGGGGCCCCTTGGAACTTCTGACTTCCCCAGTACTCCCCTGAGTGAGATTAACCAAATAGAGTTCACGTGGAGTCTTAGAGGATAGGGAGGGCCCAGGAACCTTCTAGTAAGCATCCTAACTGGAAATCCTTAGCAAGGAGGAGTGCAACCCTAAATGCCATGTCGTGTGACAAAGGACTAAGTTGTCTCCATGTAGACAACTTTCCAGGTCATGGAGTATTTGCATTCAAACTCCAACTCTTTGTTTTCAAATATTTCTTTAATTTTATTTTTAAATGATGCATATGAGTGTATATTTGTGTGTGCATTTGATTGCAGGTCTCTCATAGGCCAAAAAGAGAATATCAAATAACCCAGAGCTGGAATTAGACATGGCTGTGAGCTGTATGAAGTGAGTTCTGGGATCTTAAACTGGGTCCTCCATATGAGCAGCAAGAGTTCTTCCTCACAGAGCCATCTCTCCAGACACCAAGCTTCAATTCTTATAATATATACTTTAGAAAAACTATTTAAAATGAGTTATTGGGGCTGGCACGATGGCCCAGCAGTTAAGAGCACTTGCTATTGCAGAGGACCTGGGTTGACACAGACATTTACATTACGATTCTTAATAGTAGCAAGAATACAGTTATGGAGTAGCAATGGAAATTATTTTATGGTTTGGGGGTCACCACAACAGGAGGAACTGTATTAAAGGGTCACAGCATTTAGGAAGGTTAGGACCACTGCTCTAAAGGATCATTTGGAAGCAAAGAAGAATCTAGAAAGTCATGCTGTCAACTTGGGCGTGCTAGGGGTTCACTACTGGAGCAAGGTGGCGGTGGCCTGAAACTTACGTGTTATTGAGGTGATGTCACTTACAGAAGCAGGCGACACATCAAATGGGTCTGTTTTAGCATCAGGGCTTCCCTTTCCACATCTCACCTCAGAGTCCCTGCTCTCATACACTGCAAAGGACTGGGGATCAAATTTGCAAATCAGCAGTCCAGCCAGGTGGATTGTCCTGTCTGCTGCCCCTCCAGGAACTGCTTTTTGGGAGTCTGTTTTCATATGTAGGTTGTTGGGTACTGAGGCCCAAGATGGCAGGTTATAACTGAGGAATTATACATACATGGTTTGAATCCCATTTCGCCTCTTCCTGAATGTTTTTGAATTTAGCAATATAATGCCTTTTGAGTAGCTAATGCCTTTACATAGTTCAAATTCCAAGCTATAGGAAATAATTTTCGGGGGTAGGGGAATGGATGAGCTGAGTATGCCGGGCATCTGACCTTGGACTTTGCATATGCTGGTCAAACACTCTACCACTAAGACTACAGCTTTAGCCTCCACTTTTTAATTTACTTTTGGAGAAAGAGTCTCACTGAGTTACTCAGGCTGTTCCTGCACTCTGCAGCTAAGATTGGCTTTGAACTTGAGATTTCTCTGCCTCCGTCTTTCAAGTGGCTAGGACTACAGGCCTGCACCTTTAGGCTAGACTCTGGTAAACTTTTTTTTTTCCCCTCAGCTGACCAGACCTCTCTACCTAGAAGGCACCGGTAAAAAGCTGCTACCTTGTTTTCTTAGAGATACCTCAGGGATTAAAATGTATACGCAATGAAATATCCAAGTGGGTTACATCAGGAATTAGAACATACAAGCAAATATCATGGATTCTTATTTTTCTCTGATGTTATGGGAAGAGATTAGTTATTCTCCATTCTAAGTTTCCAACTTAGAATGCAGCCTGGGGATAGTTCCTTTTTCTTTTTAAGAAGCAGAATACTTTGTATCATCCATTACTAGGAGCCTAGCTAGGGTTGACCTTGTAGATTCCTGGGACTGACTGACTTTCTTTCTTTCTTTCTTTCTTCCTTCCTTCCTTCCTTCCTTCCTTCCTTCCTTCCTTCCTTTTCTTTCTCTTCTTCTTCTTCTTCTTCTTCTTCTTCTTCTTCTTCTTCTTCTTCTTCTTCTTCTTCTTCTTCTTCTCTCTCTCTCTCTCTCTCTCTCTCTCTCTCTCTCTCTCTCTCTCTCTCTCTCTCTCTCTTCTTTCTTTTTGGTTTTTCTAGACAGGGTTTCTCTGTGTAGTCCTGGCTGTCCTGGAACTCACTTTGTAGACCAGGCTGACCTTGAACTCAGAAATCTGCCTGCCTCTGCTTCCCAAGTGCTGGGATTAAAGGTGTGTGCCACCACTGCCTGGCTTCCTGGAAGTTTCTATCACACTAAAGTTTCTACCTTGTTCCTGAAATGTCCCCAATTCCAGGCTCTCCCAGTACGCCCCCTTCCCCTCTGCTCCCTCCCCCACCTGACGATCTCTCCTGTCCCCATCCCAGCCCACTCTCAGCCTACCTTTGATATTTATTCTATTTTCCCTTCTCAGGGAAATCCACGGTCCTGCCTTCAACCCTCCTTGTTACTTAGCCTCTCCGGGTCTCTGGATTACAGCATAGCTACCCTTTACTTCATAGCTAATGCCTACTTACAGGTGAGTATACAGAATCAACTAACCAGGACTCACAAGGACTCACAGAGACCAAACCAACAACCGTGGAGCCTGCATGGGTCTAACCTAGGCCCTCTGTACGTATGTTACAGTTGTGTAGCTTGGTCTTCTTGTGGGATTTCCAAGTTGGAGCAGAGGCCGTCTTAGACTCTTGCCTGCTTTTGGGATCCTTTTCCTCCATCGGGTTGCTTTATCCAGTCTTAACATGAGGGGATGTGCCTGGTCTTATTTAAGGCTAGATAGGCCATGTTTGATTGACTTCCCTGGGAAGCCTGCTCTTTTCTGAAGGGAATTGGAAGAGGAGTAAATCTGGGGGAGAAGGGAGATGGGGGGAAGGACTAGCAGGAGAGGAGGAGGGGGGTATAATATACGAGAGAAAAATAAAAAATAGTTGAATACTTTCAAAGAAGTATTTATTTATTTAAAATATTTTTATTTATTCATCGACAATTCCACTCAAGTAGATAATACTTCCTGATCATATCTGTTCCAATTCTCCCTCTCTCTCCTCCCAGGCACTCCCAACTTGCTGCCCTCCCTTCTATTTTACTCTTGTAACCCACTGGTTACATTTACATTAGCAATTACTAATTACTAATTAGTGCTTTCTGTTGAAATATTGACTGATCCTGTCAGCCTGACTCCTGCAGGTGGCCATGGATGCTGCAAGTTCTTGAGTGAGTGGAGTGGCTTTGTCATGTCCAGAGTGTGGGATTTCATACACCCCTTCCTCTGGCACTCAGATTTTTTCCATCCCCTTCCCATGATATTTCACTTGGGTCCATTTCCATCAATTTCCATTTCCCCTTCCCCCTTTCCTTTCCGTTCTTCCCCTCCCCCTCTTCCTCCTGTTCCCTCCCCATTCTTTTCCTTCTCCCTCCCTCTCTGCTTTTGCCTTTCCTCTCTCTCTTCCTCCACTTCTCCCCCTCCCCTGTCTCTCTTCCCCTCCTTCCCGCTCCCTCCACTCCCTCTTCTTCTACTTCTGTCTCACTCTTTCTCTTCTTTCTTCTTTCTTTCTTTTGAGACAGGATCTCCATTATGTAGCTCTGCATCCCTAGGACTCACTATGTAGACCAGGATAACTCCGAACTTACGGAGACACACCTGTCTCTGCCTCCTGAATGATAGGATTAAAGGCATGTACTACCACATCTGGTAACATTTCCATTTCTCTTCAGAGAGAGCTTGTTCACATGTTTCATTCCAGCTACATGGTATTCTTCTGTATGGAAGAACATTTGCACACATGTATATAGTATATGATACATTCATACATGTATCATGTATATATTTAGCTGGGACCATCAGAGTTGCCCAAATAGGAGTTTTTACATAAAGCCTACAAAGGCTCTCCCTGTTGGCCATCATGATAAGAGCTTCCTTTTCAGTAGGGGGCTTGTAGTCATTGAATACTGGCCACAGTGCCGGAGAGATAGCTCAGTGGTTAAGGCACTTGTGCTCTTACTGAGGGCCAGCACCCACATGACAACTCACAACTACCAGTAACTCCGGTTCCAGGAGATACAATTCCCTCTTCTGACCTCTGCAGACACCTGAACACACACAGTACACATTTATATATTCAGGCACACATACATAAACAACAAAAAAATCTTTTTTTTAAAAGTCTGACCACAGCCCTTAGAGAGTCATTATGGTAACTGTAACTGAGACCATCCCTGGGGACAATGTCCTTCTTGGAGAAGCATCTGCAAGACAACCAAGAAGAAGGAGATGGTGTCATCTACATAGGGGAACAATGGGTCCTGGTGAGTCTCCAGTTCCATTCCCAGAGACATTTGGTGGCTTATAGGTGGCCTTGGATCACACTCAGGGCAAGCTGCTCTTACATGTCTGCCTTTCTGCAGTATTAAGACTGGCTGTGCTTAGCAGATCTGAAGTCTGGTGGGCGGTGGGGTAGCTTATGGCTAAACCTATTATTGATAAAGTCCTGTGCTTATGAGGTATAGGATGGCGTTGTCTCACCATCACTCACAGGGTGGCAAAGCCTTTCTCTCTGCTGTCAGTCACTGACAGTTTTGTGATTGTCTAATGAGCTCACGGGCAGAGGAGGCACATGAGGCAGATCTGTTGGTTCTTTAGCCCAAGTGTAAGCCCAGTGTATGAGGAAAATGAACTGTGGAGTTCAGTCAACATGGAGGGAAACTGAGGCATTTCAAACTAGCAGAAGAGTTGGCGGCATATGGAGTTAAGCCTCCATCCTTGACGTACAGTCCGGGAAGGATCAGGGCTTTGTGTAAAATACTAGTTTAAGCATGTCCCCGAGTAATGGGCAACCTCTGCAGGCCTCAGCTTCTCATCTATCCAGTAGGGACATGTACCTCGCAGGATTTTCTGGACGATAAGGAAGGATTCGAATCTCTACACAGTAAGCCATGCCTACTTGCATCCCCCAGCCCCACCCTTGCATACAAAGGCAAAACTCAGAGAAGTTCAATTCTCTACTTCTCTGTGTGACATAAACACATCTCACTCAAAAGATCTTTGCGACTGTGCCTCTGGAATGTCAGCAAGAAGCCCAGGAAGCCTCTCAAGTCAGTTGGGCGTGTACAGAATGGGGTTGAGTGGGAAATGGTTTGGCTTCTTAATCCTAACCACAGACTTGCTCTAGGAGCCAGTCCCTCAGTCTCCCCTTCTTTATTTTAAATGATTTATTTTAAGGCCAATGATAAAAGAAAGCCAATGCCTAATTGTCTTCCTATAAGACACACCAAGTATCACACTATCGGGGCTCATTAACTAAAACAGAGCCACCGCTTAGAAATCCATAGGTGATGCTGGCTAATGACCGATGCAAATGATTCTCCTAACTGCTCACAGAGTAATAACAGACAGTTCTAACAAACAAGCTTCCAGTCCCCAGGGGGGCATGGAAACACTGGATGATAATTAGATGAAGGGGCAGAACAACCATTTGTATTTATTTGTGTGGGTCTGTGATTTCCTTTGTCCCCAGGTCTACAGACTTGGGGAACACTTCTGCCCGACTCTGATTTTGGGGAAGGATCCTTCCCTCCCTGGTAGAAGTAATTGCTGGGTGGTCCTAAGAGTCCAGGTTCTGCCTCCCTACATAGATGCCTTGTGGGCAGACTGGTGGTGTCAATAGTTCCCCTGAGAGCAGAGCTTAAGTTCATTATTTTTATCCATTGCATAGTTCTGAAATAGAGCAGAGAGTAATGTCGGGTGTGACAAGTGAGTATTTTAGTCACTGCTGTGTTAAAACCAACCTGCTTCTCGGAATGGTACTTCTTAGAAAAATTAAGTATAGAGTGGCTGTTGCACAGAGCAATTCATTTCTGGGTAAGCGTTCCCTTTGCCCCAGGAAACAAACCAAGAGTAGAGGCTTGAGCAGAAATGCATGCGCTTACGTTTACAACAGTGCTAAGCACATGTGGCAACAGGTAAAAATTACCCAAATGTCCCACGAGTGGATAAAGAAAGTGTACTATGTTAAAGAAAAGTGGTGTGTGTGTGCGCACACACACACGTGCATGTGAGTGTGCATGTGTGTACATGCATATGTGTTCATGTGTGTGTGTCTATGTACGTACATGTTCACATGTGCATATGTGTGTATGTGCATACGTGTTCATGTGTGCATGTGTGTGTGTGTACATGTGTATGTGTGTGTGATATCATGGAGTGAAAGAAAGAACATTTTGATACACAAAGCAATGTACATGAAACTTGAAGGCATTATTGTGCTGTGGTTATGTAAGGGGTTTCCTTGCTCTGAGAAAACTGACTTTGAAATACTGAGGAATGAAAGGTCAAGAAGGATCTATCTTTCTCTCGTGTTTGAGGCAAGAGAAACCAAACATACATACAGATGTTTGGATACATGAGAAAGAAAATTTGAGGGTGAAAAGCATTCTCCTTCTTGAAGCTGGGATGTGGGGATGTGGATGAAAATTTTTTGTGTGTGCATCTGTTTATTCACATGTGTGTACCTGTGTGGGGTGTGTGGATATAGGTCTCAAGTGTCATTCCTCAGGTCGCTGTCTGCTTTTTTTTTGTTGTTGTTGTTTTTGAGGTAGGGTCTCCCACTGGTCTGGAATTCACTGAGCAGGCTGGGCTGGATGAGTCTGAGGACCTGCATATCTGTGCCTCACCAGATCTAGAATCACATCCACACATCACCACACTGGGAACTTAAAGTAATTGCACATACAATCCTATTATGTCTTTAACCACCTGTATTATTTAAGTTCTTCCTCCAGGCTGAAGGTTGTGTGGCAGATATAGATACTTACCCCATTTCAAAGCTGAGAAATATGGAGGCTTAGCAAGATAAAGTCAGTTGGCCTGTCCCCAGGGATCCTTGGTGACAGCATCGGAACAATCAGCCAATCCCCCCAGTGTGTGCATGCTCAGATACATCATCACAAACGCTTATGGAGTACCTTTCGGGTTCTAAGTCCATTTCACACAGACTTCATCGAATTCTTACTGCAATCCTCTGAAGCATTTATTATCATCCTGGTTTTATAGAAGTTGGGTACGGACACTTAGAAGGCTGAAAAGATGGATCAGAATCTTGCAGTGAAGAAACAGCAGAGACAGGATTTCAAATAAGCACCTCCTCCTGAGGCCAAACTGTGTACTACTGTCTTGTACCATGTGCTTCCAGGCCAGGTCTAGGTGTGGACCAGCCTAGGGTGCATGCTGCCACTCTTGAGAAAAAAAAAAAACCATTTATCTGTCATGATAAGAGTCCCTCTGCCAGGGTAAGAGACAAATGCTAAGATATACCACAACTATGGTTGGAGAATCTGGAGGCCCCTGGGGGAAGGGACATAGAAATGCCATCACCAGGACCCGATGACGCTGTTGCTGTCAGAGTGGCTTTGTGCTAGGCTTTGGGCCACTTTTTGTAGAGCTGGGCTTGGAAGGGGACTCCCTACCCCCAGAAGCAGTTTTGATCGTGAGCTCAGAAGCTTGGATTCAGAGACACTCACCAGCAATTTCAGGATTCATCCACAGCCCCCAGGCTCCTCTTTTAGAGGAGTGACTGTGTCCAGATTGGTTGTGTTCATCGTTTTGGCAGCTCGATCATGAGTTACATATAAAAATATTCAGGGGAAGAAAGTGACTCATGATTGAGGAGTCAGAGGGACACACTCAGCGTAATGTGTAAAGATTTGAGTGGATGCTCTAATCCTTAGAGGACAAGGGGTACAGGAAAGGGGAAATTGGTTCATCTAAGCAACTGGTAGATGTCATTCTTGTGTGAATTAAAAATACATATGGTGCTATTAGATGTAGGCTTGGGATATGCAAATAAGTCAGCTGTCAAATCAGAATCCCCCCCCCCCCCTGCTGGTGTGTGTGCCTCTGCCTGTATGAGTAGGCCAAACATCACCATCATATAACTTCTTAGTCACTCTCCACTTTAATTTTTGAGACAGTCTCTGTTTAAACCTGGAACTTTCTCATTCAGATAGACTGACTGGCTAGTAAGACCTAGGGATTCTTTTGTCTCTGCTTCCCCATTATGGGATTGCAGGTGTATGTGACTTTTATTTTATTTTATTTTTTTATATGCATGCTTGGACAGGTCTTCATCCTTGCATGGCAAGCATTTTGCCAGCCAGGGAATCTCCCTAGGTGATGGCTCTTAGGTTGTTCTGGTTGGAGCCAAAGGCAGTTTACATTCACTGCCCGCATGTTGACTGCAGAATCTGAAGCTAGGGAAGTCCTGTGGGTTCTGACTCCTAATCCAGTGTTCTTCTCGGCAAATTGTCTTTCCTGTTCTTTATGCTGTTATTATAATTCTAGAAACCCTGTCCCCCCATATTACCTAAGCTTCTGCTTATATCCAGTGTGATCCATGTCCCTTAAACATCTTTGTCTAAAACTCACAGTAAAAAGAATATTTTGCAGCACGACTTAGAAGACATACAACCCACCCATACTCCCAAACTCACATGTGTGCACCCACAATTTTCATGTGTGTACACAGTCACTCACATAGGCACACAGCCAATCACAAGCACATGAACATTCTGGGTCAAATGTGTCCAAGATCTTCCAAGAAGCAGAATTCCTGAAAAAGGTGACCTTTTCCCAAAAGGTCATACAGAGGTAAGATAGGTGAAGAAGACAGTGGCTGTGGGGACCCTCACAGCCTCATAGTAATTGTACCTTAAGGTAGAAAAGACAAGATGATAAAGGACTTTTCTAGGGTTCACCAAGGGTTGGAGCCCTCATGGGGGCTCTTGGTAGAAACTGTGGCCCTATGGGTGTAGTTTGTGCCAGAGGTTATGTTGAGGCTGGGAAAGACAGACAGGAATGGTCTCATGAGTTCAAACACAGTCACCCTTGAGTCAAACCCAGCCAGAAAAACAGCCAATGAGATGCCACTCTGAGAGGCTGCCAGTCTGCAGCAGTGGGAGAAGTCTAGGAGATACAGGAACAGGTAGCAATGAGTGTGCCTAACCAACCAGACAGTCAGCAGTACACGTGCATCTGACGCTGTTCACCTATGTGCTAGTAGACACACAGCATGTAGACTGGGAGCACTGGATAAAGGTGCCCTTTGCTCCTGGGATTGTGATCCCTCAGAACATAGGGTGGGTGAACCAAGCTTGGGCTGGATGATCAGATCAAGTTAAGACATAGAGGCTGCTTACCAGCTGTTCTCCTTGTCTCTGCACACACGTGCAAGCCTGAAATAAAATGTTCCAAAACAACACTTGCCTTTGCTTTTTGCATTGATCTAGTTCCTACCCCACCTACCCCAACTTACCCTAGCTCACCCCCATCTCACCCCATCCCCCACCCCATCCCCCACCAATCTCCCATCCCATCCCCCATCCCATTCCATTCTATCTTTTTAAGAAATGCTGGACTAGAGACTGAAGAGATGGCTCAGCAGTTAAGAGCACCGACTGCTCTCCCAAAGGACCCAGCACCCACATAGCATCTTATGACTGTCTATATAACTCTAGGCCTAGGGATTTAACCTTCTTCTGGCTTCCAGGGCCACTTCCATGTGGTCCTTCACAGGGGACATTAGCCTCAGGGTTCTTGTTGGCATTGTAGAATTAGATTTAAGACATCGGTCCAGATACTTAGATTTAAGTCATCAAAGTGGAGCAGTCAGTAGCACACATGGCACATGACTTGTGCGATCCCCAAAGTCATTGCAGCCTTAAGCTCTGGGGGCATCAGTGCTACTTCTCAGTCACCTGTTGATAACTCGTGAGAAGTCAGTCACACTTCAGTTTTTCTAAACAGTGCACTAAATATTCCAAGTTTACATGCCATGAGAAACTTGGAGGAAGGAGAGCCAGGGGTATAAGGTTCCCTCCAATGCATATCCAGAAGGGGAAGTTGGAGTGCTTAGTAGTTTTTCTTCACTTTGCAGGGGGAGACACTCATGGAGAAAAGAGCCCAAAGCAGGATCTGTGTGTAGAGAGGGGCCCAGCAAGGTCCTGGGGTGAGAACAGATTCTGCTCTACACCTCAGTCCTTTGGCATATTTAACTACCTACCCAAGGCTGATGGCCACCTCTCATCCATAACTCTGGGGTTCATAGCCTCTTCACAGTCCCAACTACCATCTGGTTTAGCAACAACAGAGTCACAGTGGTAGCTGGAGCTGTCACCAGCTACATCTTAGCTGAGGACAGCATGCCACATCGGCTGCATTTGGTCTAGCAGTTTGGTTTTCGGGTCCCACCTTCCCTCCGAGAAAAGAATTCCTGGTCATCCTTGTCTAGATAGCCCACCACTGCTCTGAGGGAGGCTCCCCACTGCTCAGTGCTTCCCTACATTTTTGAAAACTCTTTCTGAACTTAGGGGGCCCTTGGATAACACAGAGATGCTTGAGAGTGAGGATTAGCTGGTTCATCTCCTCACCCTGATCCCCAGCAAGGAGCTGTGCATCTGGAGAGTGTTGACTCTATTTGTGTGGAATGAGTGGAGCGCAAATCTCTCAGATGCCGTTTTCCAACTTCCTGTACTTTGCAGGCGTGTGGGGAGCTTATGACCTTGGGCAAAGGCTACTTAGTTAAATGAAAACCAAATGCAAGCCCAGATCAGATCATACGTTAGCTAGTTTTATGTCAACTTGACACAAGATAAAGCCATTAGAGAAGAGGGAGCCTCAATTAAAACATACTTATTGAGTAAGGTTGAGCTGTAGGCAATCCTTGAAGAGCATTTTCTTAATTACTGATTAATAGGAGAGAACCCAGCCCATTGAGGGTAGTGATATCCCTGGGTTGGTGGTCCTGGGTCCTGAGCAAGACATAAGGAGCAAGTCAGGAAGCAGCATCCCTCCGTGGCTCCTGCCTCCAGGTTCTTGCTTTGTTTGAGTTCCTGTCTTGACTTCAATGATGAGTGGTATTATGAAAATGTAAGAAAAATAAGCCCTTTCTTCCCCAAGGTGCTTTTAGTCATGGTGTTTCATCATAGCAATAGTAACTTTAACTAAGCATGTGCGCACATGTGTGCACACACAGTTGTGTTCGTGTCAGAGTGTATATGTGGAGGGCATAGCAAACTCAGGTATTGGTCCTTGATTTCTAGCTCATTTGAAATAGACTCTCTTGATGTTTCCAGGCTAGCTGTCTTCCAAGCTTCCAGGACTCCTGTCTCCAGCTCCCATCTCATCATAGGAATGCTAGGATTACAGATGTTGGCTACTGCATCTCTTTTATGTGGGTTCTGGGGATTTGAATTTAGGTACTCACTCTTGAGCGTCAAGTGTGTTACTCACTGAGCCCCCCACACCCACCAACCCTCACTTCCAGAATTTCCCCAGTGTGTGCAAAGTTTTGTGTACTGGTGGCTTCACCACACAGTCAGTTCCCATTGGGCATGGGGGTTGTTGGTGCTCCCTCTAAAGACAATCTAGGTACTTGCCTTGGAAGTACTTGAAAGCAGCTAAGACTGAGCAACATGGTCCCTAAGATCTGAGTGGAGAATATTTTTTCTTTTTAAAAGAGCTTTGACAATGAGACTTGCTGCTTATTCCTTCACTAAACAGACCAATTAGTCTGTAGACAGGATATTTGCTCCTCTGCCAGGGCCATAGCCAGACGGATGAGAAGGAAGGAGGGAGGCTTCATGTTTTTCAAGTGCACAGAGAAAGCAGCTGCCCTCCCTCTCTGGCTGAGTGGTTGGGGAGCAGAGTTTTCCCTGAGGCCATCAAGCCCATCCTAGGGGCTGTGGCCCTCCCTCTGCCAGTACACAGATGTGTGTTTTACTCTCTGGCATGACAACGTACTAAGGAAATACAGACAGAAAGCCCCAGAGAGCTCTGTAAAACGGCACAAACATGGCTATGTCGAAAAGATGCAAATGATCACCAAGGCCTGAAGGTCTCCCTGCTGCCTCCTTCTTTGTGGAACAGTGTTGGGTTTCAGGAGCAGCTATCAGATGCAAAAGTGTGCACCACCATACAAAGGCGGACACGTTTGTGAGTGCAGAGAAAAAGTCCGGTGATGTAACTTGATTGTGTTGACAAATTAACCTAATGAGAATACTTTCCCACTAAGAATTCATTAAGCAAAAATGTGCAAAGATGGTATTTGCTGCCTGTTAACCCTTAATTGGCTCAACACTAAAAACACTTAATTGTGACGTGCGTCACCAAAATCCCTAATGTAGTTAATCACTGTTAGACTTACAAAATTATACATCTTAAATGATGATCTGTAATTAAAAATTATATGGGATTATCTTTAGCCCATGCTTTCAAGTGAGCAGCTTTGGCACACTTGAGGAAACGGTGGCAAAGTCAGAGATGGAAAGAGGTGGCTTTTGTGTGTCACTAAACTTGTGCCAGTGGAAAATAGGGAAACAAGAAGAAAGCCCTTCAGGAGGTGCCAAACATTTCAAAGTGTATAGTAGACAGTGCTGAACCACAGCAGAAGGGAGGCTGTGCCGTCCAGCTGCTGTGTGATTTGGGGCGGGTCATTTTTTTTTCTCAGACAGACCCAGCATTATGATTAGGAAGTTGAGAAGAGCTGCATTAGGCTGGATTCGGGGATGGCTCACTCCAAAGACAGGAAATAGGTGAACAGTTTCTCACTCCATGTGTCTACGTGTCTATTCAGCATAGACTCCAAAATATGCTAGAAAACCTAACTAAAATACTAGTCACAACAAGAAAAGTGTGTGTGTGGGGGGCAATTAGATTTTTCTTCTGGCTCCCAACACACCTGCCTTTGGAAGACTCATGGGCATAGCATTTAATTGCCTGTCTCTTCTGGGGTGGTCCCATAGGTGGGGAGGAGACTTTGCATCCTAACTCACAAGCCCCATAAAGAAGGAAAAAAATGCTTTCAGTTAGTTAAATTAAAAAAAAAAAAACATTCTGGAGATGTACTAACCTGTCTTCCTCCTCTTATACCCTGCACGATCCATTTCAGAGTTCAATCCAAATTATAGTAGCATTTGGGTTCCCTGGTGACCTATCATCATGTACACAATTTTAATGATCTATATTCTGAGGTGCTTGAACAGTGGTCTCCCCGCAGAGACCTGGAAGTCCCTGAGGTATGTGTTCAAAAAAACACAGCTGGTGGCAGGTCTTAAAACCCCAGTGGAATTGAATGGAGAGCAGTAGGCAAGGAGAGGACATAAGCAGATGACCACATGAACACGGACTGCTGCCCACTGGACTGCAAGAAAGCCTGTGGCATGAGCCACAGTAGGAAAGAGGCACTGAGAAAAGCATGAGGCTAGATGGGGTGGATGTGATATGACAAGAATGATATTCGGCTCAGTATTCGCCTCTCCGTGTGATTACAGATCAGGATGAAAGAGCACCAGACCTTTTGAGTGTGGGGGGGTGTTCTTATGGGAAGCAAAGGACATGTCCTTCCCTCAGTAGTTACTGAGTGCATCTGTGGACAAGTGACATGCTGTGCCCTATAGACCATGTCTACATCAGAAGGCCATAGAGCCTTCCATTCATTTTCCCCTCCTCCCTTCACCCTGTCTCACACCAATGGGACTCCACAGACACTCACCAGAGCTGATAACTGGTGGCTGGGGTTGTCACTAAGGCTTTCTTTTTCCACAAGGCTCCAGGCATGTGCCCCTATTGTCTGGATTTTGCTGTGTATTGATTGAACTATCTTCCTTATCAATTGAGGGCTGCAC
Source organism: Arvicanthis niloticus (assembly GCF_011762505.2). Classification (NCBI taxonomy): domain Eukaryota; kingdom Metazoa; phylum Chordata; class Mammalia; order Rodentia; family Muridae; genus Arvicanthis; species Arvicanthis niloticus. The sequence goes on from NC_047658.1 coordinate 165,497,496, forward strand.
AGCTCTTGGGATTACATTGTCCTGGACTGTCCTGTTTTTCTTAGCACTGTTCTATCTAGGGACAGCCACCTCTATCATTGTGGCCGGATTATTTACTGTTGCTGGTTCTAACCCCTTATTAGAGGGATGCTGTATAAGATACCACTAGGTAACACAAAACATCCTTTGGGTTAATGAGTTTCCAGGCTGCTGGGGAGGGATCAGGATGCCTGTGAGCCACACAGTGTGACTTTGTACCGGGAATCTGAGAGAAAGCTTATGTGGGAAAGCTAGAAGAAAATCTTTCCTAAGCACCAGTGCCACCTCTTTCCTCTCTGATGAGACCCCATAATCAAGAACTGATAAAAGCTAAACACAGAGATTCTGTCATTGAAGCAAGAGCTGGGAACATGCAGAGAACATAAAATGATGACCAGTTACTTCACAAATGCATGCTTTGTTAACAAACCAGAGCACTAGAAGACTAGTTTAAGATCCACTGGTCCTTCCCACCAAGGATGGTCATTGTAATCATAAATACAGACTTGACATTCCTTTCACTTGGCATGTACTGTTACACTGCATGGGGGTAGTTCCTCCATCTTCTCTAGAACAGTCCACTCCAGATGGACACACAGTGGCTTCCTATTTTTTCATGGTCAGAGACAAATTGTGAATATATTTTTTCATATTTCCAAGGAGCGTTTTTTTTTTTCTGACAGCTTAGAAGTCACTTATGGTGCTTGGGTTTGACACCAGGGGAGGGTGAAATTGGGTGATGAGGCCTCACAGGGAAGCTGGGCTCACACAGGGTTCGAAAACATGAACCAAGACTTCAAAGAGATGGAGACATGGGACAGAGGGACTCTGGCATGATGAGGGGCTGAGGTGCAGCAGGGCACTCCTCTTAATGATACAAGGAGTTTGGTGTCTAGTTCCAGGATTTGGTGGGGTGGCTTGAAGTGTGTAGTTGGAAAAGACATTGCTTTGTGTGGGATAAATGGGCAAGAAAAATTCACAGGCGCTCTAAGTACATGGTGGGCCTGCGTCTTCCTCTTTAAAGTACTGGGAGGTGCTCTTATGCAAATAGTCTCTCTCCTCTTGGTCTAGTAATCCTGGGATTTCCTTTTTGGCTACCAGCAGTGGTCATGGGGAAGAACCAACCTGAGTGTTAGGAGCTCTGTGAGGTTGGAAGTGGGTGGATGGGACCACTGGGATGCTCACAACTATCTTAATGGCTTGCAGGAGTGGCACGGCTCAGTTTGGTTTCCATTGTCACCTCTGTGCCCTTATTGCTTCACAGAAATGGAAATTCATGGCTATCATTTGCTCATACCTTGGCTGTATGCTTGTCAGAGAAGGTCTTTGACTAGCCCACAAACTATCCTGAGGTTATGAGGGAACCCTTCCGGGTAGGTATGGGAAGCCATTCCAGAGGCATGGGTTCTAGAAGGATGAAGGGGTTGGAGACTTGGAAGCCAGGGATGGGTAGTTCACTTTGGTGAATACCTTTCTTATACTGAGATGAGGCTATCACTCCAATGTTATTACTTCAATGACCACATGCATATCAGGGCACACCCAGAAGTAGCTCCAAGTTTTTCTCAGTTTCCCTTTGCGTCTCAGGTCTATCTCCCAACCTTTTGGAGACCTCTTAAAGTGGGTACGAGAGTTTACGCCTTCCTCTTGGATGGAGATGTAGTCAGTGGGAATGAGGGAATAGGTAGGAAGACTGCTAACATCTGCCAGTAGCTACCCGAGCTTCTCAGCAGGAGGAATTCTGGAAGGTTCATGGACTACACCGCAAAGACTCAGCAGAGGCCCTATCCCTGCCTCCCCCTTTCCTTCACGAGCCTGATTAATGAAGGTGACTTTTGTCAGGTGAATGAGTAATTAAAAGAGCAGAGTACCTAACCTTTGAGGCCCTTAGAGATCCCAGGTCAGAAATAATGATCTGTTCCTCAGAGCCTGGTCCTCAATGCCATGGTAACTAACAGGAGAAAAACCCCCAGGAAGGGCACCTGCACAGTGCCTGGTGCAGCTTCTAGCTATACCTAAGACTAGCTGTGTGTACCTCAGACCAAGCACCCAAGCACTCTGAACCCGTATTTTGTTTTTATCTGACAGTTATTGATAATGCTAGTCTGGATCTCCAGGACGAGTAAGGAATAGCTGTGGGTACAGGGACAGGAAGCCTGGCACAGGTGGACACCTAGTAAGTGTTGTTAGAACACCGTGGTTGAGACTTAGGGTTCTTCCTTCTCTAGGCCTGGATAGTTGGCTCAGCAGTTAAGAGCACCTGTTACTGTTACAGAGAACTTGGGTTTGAGTCCCAGCAACCACATGGTGGCTCACAACCATCGGCATCTTCTGACTTCAGTGGGTACCAAGCATGTGTGTGATACACATGCACATGTGTAGGCAAAACACTCATACACATAAAACAATAAAACGATTTTAAAATGAAAGTTCTTTCTCTGCGACTATAGACTGCACTTTTCTTTGCCCTGTTAACCTCGTAGATGGCAGGTGTTTACAGTTCCATCAGACTATCTGTGTTGAGGCCACCATTTCTTGAAGGACATCTGAACTCACCATCTTGGTCCACCTGTTTATCCTTTCAGAAACACTGAAGATGGGTGTTTTTCTGGAACCAGGAGTACAAGTTATAAGCTTCCTTAACACCTTTCCTCCTATACCAAGAACCAAACACTGTTCTTGGTCTAACACTGACAAAAATTTTTACAATGGCTTGGCTGAAAATATTGCCATGGCAGAGAGCACCATCAGTCAGTATGTGATTCAGAATGAGCCTTTGGGTGCACATCTTCCTGATATGTTGGGTGGGTCTTCCTGGCACACATGAGGTGAGCCAATGCAAAGTATTTGGCTGAGAGTAGTAAGGATCAGGCGGTGGGCCCTCTGGGGACAGAGGATGTCACCGTAGGAAAAGGTTTGGGTACTCAGAGACAAGGAAGCTAGTTCCTCACAGGTGATGAAAATTGACTTTGTGGACTGAGCTGGGAGCTAAGAGCTGGTGAGCTTTACTTGGCTGGGGAGATGAGGATGGAAATGAAGCAGAACATTTGTGTCTACTCACAGGTGGTGAGTTCAGATGTCCTTTGAGAAACGGTGACATAGTCCGATGGAACTGTAAACACCTGCCATCTACGAGGTTAACAGGGCAAAGAAAAGTGCAGGTCTCTAGTCCCAGAAAAAAAAAAAAAACTTTATGGAGAAATTTCATGGAGAGCTCTGATCTCTCTCTGACATCAGAAATTTATGGAACCTTATCTGGGGGAAAATCTACCTGCCCAGTGTTCTGGGGGGAAAGGCAGCTAAAGTCTTCCTCCTCTCCTCTCCTCTCCTCTCCTCTCCTCTCCTCTCCTCTCCTCTCCTCTCCTCTCCTCTCCTCTCCTCTCCTCTCCTCTCCTCTCCTCTCTCTCTCTCTCATCCTTCTTTCTATTCTTCCTCTTTTTCTTATTTCTATTTCTCCCCCCTTCTTGCTTCCCTTCTTCAAGGTTGACACACAGAGTCCATCTTATTAGAAAATATAACCTTATCTTGTCCTTGACAACCCAAGCCTACTGAAGCTAACTCAGGACCTTCGATGTTGAGCAATCCAGGATCTGAGCTGCCATCTAGATACAGAAAGGCATGGATGAAAGCAACCCTACCCGAAACATCTCTTCTGAGAATGAATTCATGAAGGTTCAGTTCATGGATGTCCTTCTTGTTAAGTTTTCTTGTCATACATGGATGTCATGAAATGCTCTGGTTTATCACAGATGTAATGGCATCTTAAACTGGGTTCACAGTCCATCCTAGAAAGGTGATGTGGGGAAGCAGTCACCATCAACCCTTTAAGCTGAATCTCTGAGCTCCCTACCAAAGTTAAGGTTCTATCTAGTTACTTTCCAATTCACATTGCCATAATTTCTTTGTCTTGTATAGGGATGGATTTTATTTCTTTAAAGACATCATCCTGGGACTTCTGTGTAAGACAGCAGACCAGAAGCCACCAGCTCTGTGTGACTTGATGCAAAAGAAATCAGGATAGAGAGAAGTTCTCTGTTCCTATGAGAGAAAGATCTGAAAGGAGAAGAAAGAGCTCTTGATGAGATCACCAGAGAGAAACATCCAGGAGCAAGAAGAGCAATCTGGAGAGAGGTAACCAGCTGTGGAGACTTGGCCAAGACTGAATACACTGTGGGTGGAGAGGGGGCAGAGCAGGCTGTGCAGACAAATATGGCGTGTGAAGCGGGAACCTGGAGCTGAGATTTTCCTCCAGCACCTTGGAGTTAAGCCTGAGGAGGAGTTACCCACATCACTGCCTGTGTGAACAACACAGAAGACATGAGGAGTGTGCAGGGTAATCTCCCTGAGACGCATGAGTAAATCTAGCAGAGGGGATGATCACATCCAGCCACGTAATGCAGCCACAAGTGGATGGGACTTCCACACCGCACCAGAGCCCCAGTAAGAGAAAGCCCCATGTGGATAGCACAGTCTCTAAAACACTGGAGAGGAGATTGGAACTGTCAGGCCCAGGGTCTCAAACGGGGGGGGGGGGCAGCTGGAAGAAAATAGAGCCCCTCTTTCAGCAGGAAGGACAAACTGACTTGTTTGAATTGCTGAGCAGAATGGTTTTTCTGCAACAAGTGCTAGAGAAGACACAGGGACGGGAAACCTCGAGTCATATCGTCAGCTGCATCATTTTAATTATCAGGCTTTTATCCTTCATCTGCATCGACTCAATAGTACCTTTTACATTGTTTTTTATGTGTTGCTACATCTTGCTACATCTTTTTTTTTTTGTATTTACCTCTCTTACCCATTCTATTCTAATTTTAATGTATTGCCCTTACACCAGAAAAAAAAAAACCTATAAGCTACATTTTTTTCTCCCAATCAATACTTCACTGCCACTGTTTCTAACCTTACTGGTGAAATGAGTGGAGAACTGAAGTGTTTTCTACTGCAAATTAAAACCAGGATGTCTGTCAAATCATATTTGTTATGGCAGTTGGCTGCCCCTTTAACAATACTGGGGAACTTAAATACAACATTAAGATAACTTCCCAGGAAGACTCATAAAATAAAACAAGCTGAGAGAGAGAGAGAGAGAGAGAGAGAGAGAGAGAGAGAGAGAGAGAGAGAGAGAAAATGAGAGGACACATCACTTCCAACAGATGTACAAAATACAACAACAACAACAACAAAAACAACAACAACAAACCCCAACAAATATCATGAGAAAGAAAAGTCAGCATGACAACCCAAGGTCATAATGTAACAGATGAAACTGAAGGTAATGAGCTGAGATGCTGGATTCCTACTCTTAAAAAGAAGAATCAATCAGAGGGATCAAACAGATGAATAGAGTAAAGAGACCAGTTCAGGACCTAGGTAAAAAAGAAAAGCAATTTAGCAGCAATTTGGAGAAAAAATTTAAGAGCACAAAGAAAAAGTTGTATTAAGGAAATCTGTATCTGAAAAAGACCTAGACAGAAGTGTTAGAAATGAAAGTCAATCAATCAAATAAAATCACAACAGGAATCATGATCAACAGACAAGGCCAAGCAGAAGAGTGACATTTAGGACAGGGGATGAAGGTGAGACAACAAAGCAATCTGACACACATATAATAAATAATGATTACAACCAAAATAATTCTGGGATGCACTCAGCAGCTAAAACCTAAGAATCTACATGGTAGAAGGAGCTGGGATATCGACTAAAGGCGCAAACAGCCATGTTAATTCAGTGAAAGTATAGAAGAAAGGGTTTCAAACCTAGATAAAGACACATCCGACACAAGAAGAATTTAGAATCTCAAATAGAGATGAGCAGAGAATAACTTCACAGTAGATCAGAGTAAGGTGTTGAAAATCTAAAACAAAGAAACATTAAAATTAAAACCTGTGACTTGAGGAGTGTGTTGATAACTCACATAAAAGATAAGCACATAAGAATAACACCAGATCTTCCATAGATGCTGGGAAAGCATGAGGTAATATACTGAAAGCCATGAGCTAGGCAACTTCCAGCCATGTTTGTTATACCAACAAGGTTATCTTTAAAAGTGGATGGAGAAATGTCATTGCAAGACAAGTGTAGACTTAGGCAATTAGTTACAACCACATCAACACTGCAGGGAATAAAGGAACACCATGCACAGTGGAGAAGGAGGGACAGACTCATCCATAGAACACATGAAAGAATACATTTTATGAGAGGACAGAAGGAATACATCACCTGCTGCTACACAGTGCAGCAGCAGCCTACTATTGTACTAATGAGGGGGAGGGAAACCAGGACTGCTGTCAAATCACTCCATCTATTTTTCATGTCTGAGGAGTTGGCTCCTCTCCTCAGACACGGTGGGAAACCTAAATGCAAGCGAGTGCAGGTAAAAATCGGCTGGGGAACCCAGGGTTCCTCCCACCATGCTGTGGGTTGTCGGCTGGGAATGCTCTGGGTTCCTCCAGCTGGAAGTTAGGCCCGGCTGCTCACTAACTAGCCAAATTCTGAGGCCCCAAATTTTATAAAACAAAACCATGAAAGGCTATTTAGGGATCTCATCTTTAGGTATATCTTTCAAACTAGAAATCAATGAGAAAACATGGAGTCAAAGTATATCTTAGATCATATGTTTTTTTTTTTAAAACAAATATCTACAGAATATTCCATCCAACAGATAGTGAATATACATTCTTCTCTGTTCATGAGGCCTTCTCAAAAACTGATACACTGCAAGCCACCAAACAAGAAATACAGAATTGGGGTTGGAGAGATAATTTAGTGGTTAATAGCATGTGCTGCTGTCAGAGACTGAAGCTCAGTTCTCAGCATCCATATTGGGCAACTCTTAATCACCTGTAACTTCAATTCTGGGGCATTTGAAGCCACTGACCTCTGTGGAAAAACACATCATGGGGCTCAGACCTGCTTGCATGTGCACACACACATAATTTAAAAATAAAAATATAGAATAATTTAAATTTTTCCTTTGGCGCTATTAGATCATGGTGGAACAAAGCCAGAAATCAACAACAAAAGAAACCAATGCAAGCACAGAATGACTTGAAAAATAAAGAGTATGATTTTGTATGAGGAGTGCCTCACTGACCAAATCAGTGAAGAAATTAAAAACTATTAAAATTTAATATGACAATACAACTTCTTTGAACTCCAAGGATGTAGCCAAGACAGCTCTAAGAGGAGTTTTATAGGTACAAGGGCTTGTAGGTTAAAAATAAATAAAAAGAATTCGGATATCTACAATAAGTAACCCAACAGTGCACCTCAAGCTCTTAGAAACACAAAAACATGCTAAACCAAACCAGCAGACAGCGAGAGATAAAAGGCAGAAATTAACGACGAGAAAAGCACACAGAATGAATCATAAAAAAGGTTCTCTAACTGACCAAAAGAAAGGAGTCCTAAGTTAGTAAAATTACAGATGATGAGGGGGATGTTACAACAGACTCCAGTGAAAACTGGAGAATTATTGGGGCATACTTTTTAAAAACATTTAAAAAGTCTTTGGGAAGATCTAGAAGAAACACATGAATCTTTAAGCATATACGACCTACCAGAATTAAATTAAGAAGATATAAGCAACTTAGACCCATATCAAACAATAGAATTGAAGCACCAACATCTCCATAGAAAAGCAAAGGACTGAATGAGTTCAGCTGAAAGTGTTTACCAAATGTTCCAAGAAGAGCTTAATGGCACTGCTTCTCCAACTGTCCCACAAAACAGAAAGCAGGGGACACTAGCAAATGCATTCTATTAAACCAGAATTAACCAGATACACAAGCCAAATAAAGGCAAAATGAAAAAGAAAATTGGAGCAGAAACTTCTAGTTTCTTGGGAAAGTCAGTTATGTCAAATGATGTTTTGCTGGGACACACAGGTGAAAGGGTGGCTTGCTAAAGCCGACATGGGAAAGGATGTTTTCCTGAAGCAGACACAGGTAAAAGGATGTTTTTCTGGAACAGACTTGGGAAAGAATGTTTTCCTGAAACAGACACATGTGAAATGATGTTTTGATATAGCGGGGATGAAGGTGTATAAATGTGACTCCACAGATACTGGGAGATGAGCACTGAGCATTGGTTTGGCTTGGTCCCCCTCGATATTCTTTGTAACAACACGCATGTCTTAGTTCACCTTATATAGCATTGTTGATTTTGTGAGGTTCCTGTGGCAGCTTGCCTCTTCAGCAGCCTCACGTCAGGCTGGTGGCTGAACTTTGCAGTTTCTTAAGTATTGATCTATTGCTGCTGGTTCTTGCCTGGTGTCTGCCTGCAGGAAGGACCGGACTGAGCTGCTAGTGTGTGCATAGAGGACTGACTGGTCTGCAGCTGCTGAGTCATATTTGGTGTTTTCTATGGAACAGAACTGCTGCCATGCATTGAGCTTGCTCCCAAAGAACTATTGCTGAACAGGTCCACTTCCCCCATACCTAATAACTTTTCCCTTCCACTACCTCTGCTGGGTGGTGGGCTAGAGGAGAGATAGAAGCCTTATGAGAAGTAGGTTATAAAAGGCTTATGCCTACAGAAAATTATAGACCGATTTACCTAATGAACATAAGTGTAAAATAGTCAACTTAAGAATACATCGAGGAGATCATACACAGGAGACAAAGTGATGTCATTCCATGCATGAGAGGTTGGGTCAATCTGTGCAAAACAGCAAGTGCAGCTCACCATGTAAGTAGGCTTAATGATAGACTTCATATGACCATTTTAATATATGAAGAAAAGGCTTTTGACAAAGGTTAACTCTCTTCATAATAAAAGTCTCAAAGAAATTAGGAATTGAAAAAACATATCTCAAAATAATAAAGGGTTATGTATGACAAGCCCTAAAAAGCAAGACTCAAAAAATCCTTTAAAATCAGAAACCAATTAAGAAGTCACTACTACCCAATATAATCTCAAACTCTTAGCTAGAACAATATGTCAAGAGAAATAAAAAGAGTCATATAATAACTATTTGAGAAGACATGATATTATGCTTAAAGGACACCAAAGAATCCATCAGAAAACTCTTAAATACTTCCAGTAATGGAACAGGATTGCTTTTATATCTACCAATAATGAAGTTACCAAGAAAGATAGCAGGAAAAAATTTCTCATCCACAATAGTTTAAAAATGTCCGGGGGATAAAACTAACCGATGTGGTAAAGGACTTCAAGAGGAAAGTAAGACACTAAAGAGAAATTGCAGAAGTCATTAGAAGAAGGAAAGCCCATTCATGCCCAGGACTGGCAGAATTAATGTTGTGGAAACGGTTATATTACTGAAAATGTTCTGCTTTACAGATTCAGTGGTACGTCCACCAAAGTTTTAATGACACTCTTTCAAAGCTAGAAAAAAAAAACCTTAAAATTTTTATAGTACTATAAAAGACCCTGAACCATCAAGGCAACCCTGAGCAGAGCTATGCTGGAGTATTGTAATACCTGTTTTCAAATTATACTACAGAACCATAGTGCCAAAGATGGCCGACACTATCACAAAACCAGAAACATAGACCAGTGAAATAGAACAGAGGGTCTAGAAATAAACACACAGCTACAGACACTCGAAATTTGTCAAATGTGTCAAAAAGTACATTGGTAAGAAGACTGCCCCTCCAACAGGTAGGTGGTGCCGGGAAAACAAATGCAGACCGATGAAACTAGATATACATCTTCGACCCTATGCAAAAATCAACTCGAAGTGTGCCAAAGACTTTAGTAAAACACCCAAAACCTTGAAACTGCCAGAAGAAACACAGAGTTAATACTTTTCCATGTGCAGGCATAGGCAAGGCCTCGTGAAAATGACCCCAACAGCACCAGAAAATAATCCCAGGGATTGACAGATAGGACTGTGTGAATCTAAAAGCTCTACAAAGCACAAGAACCAGGCAGCTTACAAAATGGCAGAAAATCTTTGCTAATTATATACACCAGACAGGACGCCAGCATTTGAAACATACCAAGAATTACAAAAATCAAACAAAGTCAAATCTTCCCATCAATAAGCACTCTAAGAAGAATGAAGTCGGTATGGAAATTCAACGGCGGAATCACTACCTTTTATGGTAACCTGGTAACTTCCAGAAGTAATAGGATGACACCTGGCGGGATCTGCTTCCATTTCTTTGCCCACTTGTTAGGAATTTGCAGTTGAATACCCAGAAGCCAAGGAATGCCAGGGTGGTACTCAACCTGGGGAGTGATGGCTCAGTTTCAAGGGAAGACATGCAGCCATCTGAACCCTTTCCTAGATCTAGGATCTGGGAGCTCTGTGTAGAAAGATTAGGAGGATGTAAGGATGCATCTGTGGGTGCTGAGCAGGGCAGAGGTGGGTCAAGCACCACCAGTTCAGTGCACTGTGGCTTCTGCCAAGGTCAACTAGTTCCCCAGCCATGCCTTGCCGTGTAGTGACTGTAGAACCATGTGGAAATCACTGATCTCTATTGCACCTAGAACTGGAAGGCCAGTGTTAGACTCTACTCCAGGCTAGCCAGATCCAGCCAGGGTTTAAACGATGTCATCATTATCTGTTGTCTTTGCTCTGTTTCTGCAGTACATCTCTGTATGTCCCAAGCTGGCCTCTTCCTCATGGCACAGACAAGAGCTATCGCCTGCCCATCATCCCTCATTCCTACTAATTCCTGGGAAAGGATTCTTGCCACTGGCAGAAATGGCCCCCATATTCTTCCCAAGTAAGTGCTAGAGATCTAACTGGCCATCCTGGAAGAAGTGTGTGTGGCCCTTTTGTTGGCATTGTTAGAGTTTCATTAGAATCTGGTTAAATAGGTATTTCTTAAAGTAAGCAATACCATTCAGAAACAAATGTAGGCCAGAAGGTTCATGCTGATACACTGATGGATTTCTTTTTACTGCAGTACCATTGGAGAGGTGTTGGCCTCCTGCAGTCAGTGAATACAACAGTTGATTGGTGGGGTCGTCCATAAATGTCACTGATGTTGTAGCCACTTAAATAAATTTGCTGTCTCTGAGCTTCTAAGGTACAAGGGGCTAGAAACTCACTCTGACTTTCCTGGAAGAAGCTCATAGTGGTACTTCGGAGGAGCCATTTCTGGAGTCCCAGGGCACCTGATCAACTCACTCTTGCCTCTTCTGGACCCCATCCACCTGCTTGACAGGAACATTTCTTCCAGTGAAAGGTCCCTTTGGGGAGGAAGAACAAGACACTGGAATCAGCCGAGGGTTCATCTCATGGTGCTGCACAACTGTCTTCAAATATCTACTCTTTAGAGAGTGGAAATGTTGTAAGGCCAGGTGTTTCCCCTCTCCCTCCCTCCCTCCCTCCCTCCCTCCCTCCCTCCCTCCCTCCCTCCCTCCCTCCTTCACTCCTCCTTTTCTTCCTTCCTTCATTCCTCCCTCCTTCCTCTTTCTTCCTCTCTCCCTTCCTATACCCTCTCTCTCTCCATTCCTTTCTCCCTCCCTCCCTCCCTCCCTCCCTCCCTCCCTCCCTCCCTTCTTTCTTTTTTCCTTCCATCCTGGACTGAGGAAGGAAGAAACCAAAAAAGAAAAGGTGGAGGAGAGGGCTTGGGATGTTTTGCTTGGAATTGATTCTCTTCTTACTTAGCAACATCATGGCTGGAGGAGACAAAGGGATATGACCTGGACACCTAGGATCTAGAGGCAGGTCTGACCTGATATGTGGGTGTCCTTGGCACCTTCCTCAGTTTCCTTGTCTCTAAAACAAGGATCAGTGCTCACAGCCTTTCCCAAACCAAACATCCTGGAGTGCCACAAGATTAAAAACTGAAGCCTAGGTGTTTCTTAACTTTGGTGCCTTGCACAGAGCAGGAAAAGAGGGTTTCCTATTTATATATACATCATAATAATAACACACATATAATAAATCATATAATAAATCATACACATATAATCCCCCCACGTTCCAAGATGGTGTTTTTACAAAGATATAGTTCATTCTTGTAGTCCAAACACAGCCTAAAATCTCACAGGGTGGTTGATAGTTTTCTCCCTTGTCGTGCCATATTTTCTGTGCAAAGTTTCTGGGTAACCTTGGGCAAGTCGATGTTTCTGTGACCAGTTTTCCTCCATAAAGAGAGCACCAGGATATTGTTTATTGAGCTGAGACATTTGAACATGCACAAGGCTTTAGAAATCATAAAGAACAGAGATGGGTTGTTGGAAAAATCACCAAGTGAACCAGAAAATTTATTTGGCCCACAGTCAGGGCTTCCAGAGCACTGGGGTCAAGTGCCTGTCAGTATTGTAGTGAAAAGGCACAGCATGTGGGCTGTGCTATGTCCTAACCTCACGTGTGTGCTGGGACAGCTGAAGGAAGAGTGGAGACCGGGATCCCAGGGCTGCTGAAGACTCCGTAACACTGAGGACACTTGCTGGTTGTGGATGAGGCAGTTCTGAATGCATGAGTTAGGCTGGAAAGAGAGAACTGTCTAGCAGCAAGCATTGTCTGTGTCTGAGTGTGTGAGTGTCCTTGCGGGCATTTCTGCTTGCATCTTAGGAAATACAGATATTTTACTCTTTTCTTTGGGGAATAAATTACTGTGGCTTTATAGCCCTTACAGAAGTTTCTGGACACTCCAACTGGATGAATCCCAAAACCAAAATTCTTTCCTGAGCTTCCAAGCCCCCTCCCCACCCCAGATTCCCACTGGGGAGGGAAAAGGGGTCAGCTTCCTTGCCTCTGACAGAGCCTGTTTTACCCTCCATATGGAGCAATCTTAGTATGATCTGTCCTTTTTCCTTATTTTTTTTCTTCTCCACATTACTCCTAGAGCATGACTGATCTGTCCCTTCCATTCTCAACCCCAGGAGGTCATGCCACAGCCTTGACCAAGGTCCTTGTTCAATTAGGAATGAGCAGGAAGAAGCTCCTTTGTTACCCAATCTCAGTTCTCTGCCCATTTTCCTTCTCCCGACTTTGAATGCTCCCACGGCACCATCCATGCCTACGGCTCAGGAAGCATTACTGATGTTATATCTTCTATGAATCGGATGACTCCTGCCTTCCTTGTCTTAGAAAATGTTCCCTGGTGCCAGATGTCTGTCATCCTGGCTCCACAGTTTCTCTCTGTGTTGTTTACGGTGAAAGAGCTGAGATTTATGCCTTTGGAATCTGAGGCATTAACTTGTTGTAAATCGGCCTTTGGTGCCCTGAGGCAACAATTACCTCTTTCATTAATAGATTTCCCTAACCTCACTCATAAAGTAACCATGGAACATCTCTGGGGACAGGGCAGGGAAGTGTATCCAGGATCGGGAACAGTCAGGAACCCAGGGTGGGGTTGGGGAGCTTGTGCCCTCTTTCCCTAGGGCCTTCCCAGCAGACTTGAAAGCTTGTGTCCCTGTCCCTAGCCCCCAAGGCCACATCTCCCTTACATGAAGAGTATGGGATGGCCAAGCAGAACTCTGTTAGTACACAAAGGGCTGTCTCTGCCCTTGGTCATTCTGAGAGACTATTTTGAAGTGAGTTCCTGTATCTCTTCAGGGATGTTGATTTGTGAAAATAATTCTTACGTGTTTGGATAGAGACAGTTTCATCTTCAGGCTTAACTTCATTAGCTAAGAGACATGCAGAAGACGCCTTGGCTATCACAAGATTTCTCTGTCCTTGTCTGCTGAAGACATCTGACTTGCCATGTGACACACAGGTGTGAGGGTGGGTCTCTTTCTCCTGCTGAGTGTGCTCAGCAGGGTATAGCTCACGAGTAGTTAACAAGCAGATAAATAGTAATATAGTTAGGGATCCCTGCCCCTCCTGGATCTGTTTAATTTTTACCCTCAGTTCCCTCTTTGAACTTCTTTCATTTCCAGTGTATAGTATTCAACCCAGCAGGTGGCTTTAGAAGTTAGCTTTTATTTTTGTGTGCATGTAAAGTGTACACAAAATCGTTATTCAAGCCATTCTTAAATATATAATTCAGTGACATTAGACATAGTCACATCTGCATAGCCACCAGCATGATTACCTCATCTCCCCGAAGAGAAAGTTCACACCATTCCCAACACCCTTCTTAACATTAGTCTCCTTTATGTCTCTGTGAATTTTTCCCACAGAGTCTCCTTGTGTGAATACAATCATACAGTCTGTTTGTTCTTGTTAGGCATAGACATTCAGCATAAAGTCTTGAAGGTTCATCCATATAGCTTATGTCTGAATGCCTTCATTTAAAGGGTTGAATAGTATTCCAAAATGGGTCTAGCTACTATGGGAGCTCCCGATAAGTTAGTGTGCCAGAGACTGAGGTTGAATAGAGAAGCAGGTTCCCGAAGCTAAATGGGTGTCTCTGAGTGGCTTAGCAATGCTTCCTGTTTCCCCAATCCAGTAAACACACACACACACACACACACACACAGACATGCATACATATATACACATACACACATACATATACAGATATACACATACACACATATATACACATATACATACATATACATGTACACACACATATATATATATACATATATCCACATACATATACATGCATACATACACATACGTATGCACATACATACATATGTACACATACATATGCATACATGCATACACACATACACATATACAAACATATAGAATACACAGATAAGCATACACATAAACATACATACACACATATACACATGCATACATGCATACACAAACACATATACAAACATATAGAATACACAGATAAGCATATACATAAACATACATACACACATATACACATACATACACAGACACAGACATACACATAAACACATACACATATACATACACACATATATATGCACACACATGTATATATATATAACTTGCTAGCTGCTTTAAATTGCAGAGTGCTATAGTTGTAACAGTGACACACTGGATAGGAAGCCTAAACACTAACAGCCTGGACCTTTGTAGAGACAGTCTGTGGACTAGTGTTTTATTTAACAGACTATGGAGTTAAAAGTCATGGTTCAGCTCTTCCTGTACCAGTGATGATGGCTTATTGCTCTCATGACCCTACAAAATTACGCAAATCAAAGGTTTGAATTCTCAAGTTTACTTTAAGAACACCTGAGAAATCTCCCCAGGCCATCAAGGGTATGCATATCCTCAAAGCCACCAAGTATCTGATGTCACTTTAAAGAAGCAACATGGTGTGTCATTCTGGAGGTATAATATTGAAGTTAGTGGGTGCACCCAAGCCAAATAGTAGGGCTGGACACAGCACTGGTGGTCAAAAAGGAATGCTGAATGTTTGCTGCATATGCTTGAAAATGCAGAGAGTCATGCTGAACTTAAGGGTTTAGATGTAAGTTCTCTAGTCATTGAATATATCCAGGTGAACAAGGCACCTAAGCTACACCAACGAATCTACCAGTTCATGGCCCGATTAACCTATAGATGAGCCCCTCCCCCTGCCACATTGAGATGATCCTCATTGAGAAGGAGCAGATTATTCCAAAACCAGAAAGGGGGGCTGCACAGAAGAAAAGGATACCCAGGAAGAAGTTGAAGAAACAAAAATGTATGGCAGGGGAATGAATTCAGCATAAAGTGAATGCAAATGAAATGAAAGGAAGAAAGAAAGAAGGAAAGAAAGAAAGAAAGAAAGAGAGAAAGAAAGAAAGGAAGGAAGGAAGTGTAAGACCCCCTCCCGCAAGGGGACCCTCTGTAAGACCCCCCCGCAAGGGGACCCTCACCCAAGTCCGGACCTGCATGCCCCAAGGACACACGAGAGACCTTCTTGATGCAACTGCAGAGGAGGTTTAATGACGAGGGCCCTCGGGCTGGAACATATCTCACACAGGAGATAGAGGTTCCGCGCGCCTGGACCCAGGGAACTTGGGATATTTATCGGTAGGGGTTGGGGAGAGCGGGAAAATTTGGCGCGGTTACATATGATTGGATATTTCAAACATCAGCAACTTGCAGAACTGGCAGAACTTGCAGAAACTTGGACCTCCCAGAAAAGGGAGGGAGAGAAAAGTAAACACCAGATAGCCCATTACTCACTTGGGCTAGTTTGGACTTGTCTGGGCATGCCCTTGTATGCCTTTATTTTTTGTCACCCTGCCCCTGCAGGGGCTTAATATTTTTATTATGACTATATTTAACAAATTGTTGGTGGTCTTTGCTGACCATGAATTTTTGTTATTGTTACAATGCTGCTTTCAAATTTTGTTCTCACAGAAGGAAGGAAGGAAGGAAGGAAGGAAGGAAGGAAGGAAGGAAGGAAGGAAGGAAGGAAGGAAAAAGCAAGCAAGCAAAAAAGCCACGGTTCAGATACATGGTTACCTAAGTGGCCTTGGGTTTTGCCCTTCCACCCACAAAATCCTGTTCCTATCACTAGGGATTGTGAGGGTGAAATCAATAGCCAATAGGAAATACATACCACACCTGTAGATCCACGGTTTGCTCAGGAGGTGGCTTTAATGCCAGTCTTGATTTCCCTCCGGTAGGTTCTTGGTGATGTTTGGTGATCTTGGCAAAGCTTTTATTGGTTTTAGCCTCAGTGTGCCTGTGTACTATAATTTTTCATGTGCATTTCTGTGTAGGTGGGGCAGAGGACAATCTTGGGTGTTGCTTCTCGGGTACGATTTGCTTGGGTTTTTGAGACAGGATCTCTCGTTGTCCTGTAACTCGGCAAATAAGCGGGGGAGGGGTGCTGGACAGTGAGCCCTGGATGCCTGTCTTCTCAGGCTCCTCAGAGCCGGGACTGTAAGACTTTCCCACACCATGCCTGTTTTCTTTTCTTTCTTTCTTTCTCATGGGTTCTGGGGTTGGATCTCAGGTCCTCATGTTTTCAAGGCAGGCTTTCATTTTACCATTGGACTCTCCCGCCCAACAGGAGACATTATTTATAAAAGCCATGCACTGCCTTTAAAAAAGGCAAAAGCCCATAGGAAATCCACAGTCGCTGGGTTATGTTTTCAACTTCCTCTACGTCATCCTGTGTTAGGGCATCTAAGCCTCTCGCAGAATCCAGGGAACAAATCAGTATCTTGCTCGATGTGCACCCGTCCTGCAGTGCCAGCCAGCCTGCCGTACAGAGCGCAGATGATAGGGCCCAGAAGGGGTGGGCTTTAAAAAAGCGTCCTTTCCCACAGCTTGGCACTCAGCCTAAACCCACTGCTAGCTGAAAGGGTGCCAACCTGCCCAGCACGTTTGAATTTGCAAATTGTCTCCTGTTTACTATCAGAGGATCTGCAATGCTGAAGCTCCTTGTGGGTTTTCGTGCTGTTGTAATAAATCCTGTTGGGAAGCGGGTCTTCACAAACCTCAGTGTGTTTAAGGAACAGGCTGCTTCATCTGTAGGTGAATGAGTCATAAAAGGATTATTCAAGGACATTTTCTTTTCTTTCTTTCTTTCTTTCTTTTTTTTTTTTTTTTACCATGGACTGGATATGAGCATTTGGTGGTTTGGAGGTGGGGATGGGAAACGGCTGAGCCTTTGAGAACAGGAAGAGGGACTGGGATTGGAAACCATTGCTTGTTAGGGGACTCTGTCTACGGTTCAGCTGGGATGACAATCCACTCGAGTTATGTTGTATTAAAAAAAAAAAGCGTGGCGTGAGTCCAGCGGTTGAAATGCAGACGCCCACATGTATTTATATTCCCGGGGCTTGGGCCATGTGTGCGGTGACACAGTGTGCTAGAAAGTCGTGGAACTGAAAATAACATATGTCTGTCTCAAGTGCCAGAGGAAATTGTAGCGCTAGTGAGAAGGAGCTGGGTGCAGATTTAGAGAGAGGAACGAAGTGCCTCTTGTGTCTGTGGTGTTTATCCTCAGGCCCTCGTGTCTCCTCACACATAGCAGGAGCAGCCGCAAAACCGACAGGAAAACAAATGCAGAACTGGGCCCGGGCCTGCTTCCAGAGCAGGTTGGCTTTATGGAACTCTGCCTTGGAAATGAGGTTCTGGCAGATTGAATTTTGACCCTGCCACGGGCCCTAGCTATGGTTTTCTGCGAGTCTAGTCTATGAGAAAGAAGCTGTGGATGGTACTAAAACTAGGCAGAGAAATACTGACAAGGGGTTCCCCTTCACCTCAAAACTGCCTGGACTTAAACAAGGCTCAAAGAGAGGACTGAGGAGATGGCCCACTGAGAAAAGTGTTTACTGTGCAAACACAAGGTTCTGCGTTCAATTCTCAGATTCATGCGAAAGCCAGCAGCTGGATGCGGCAGTGCAGGCTTATAATCCTTGCAGTCTCTGCCGTGGGAGTCTGCAGTGGGAGAGCGGCAGAGCAGGTGGATCCTAGGAGCTTGCTGGCAGCCAGTCTAGCCTCCTTGGCAAACTCCAGGCGAGTAAGAGACCCTGACTCAAAAATGTCACCTGAGGAGTGATAGCTAAGGCTATTTGCCTCCATGTTCACATGTGTTATTTCATGTACATTAATGTGTATTGCACACTTTACTCATGGTACACACACACACACACACAGACACACACACTTCCAAGAAAAATATGCAAATTCAGTACAGTCAGTCTTTTGAGAGCCAGAGAGTCCCATCTATGTCTTTTCTGGATCCAGGGCCTGCTACTTTATCTGTGTAGGATGATGGTATCCCTAAAGATGGCTACAGTCATCAAACTCTGAGTGTCTTTAAAATCGGAGGCCACAAAGTTGAAGAATGAATGATTGGTCAAACATGCTTTTATTTATTTATTTTTTTATTCCCTGAAACCAAAGTAAGCTACTCAGCTTCTTCAGTCCCATTTGTCTACCCTGCCACTTTGCCCTTATCAGGCACGGTCCATGATATGGAGCACATTAGGTTTTTACAGATGGAACTCAGCCGGAAGAATGGACTTAACGCCTTCCTCTGATTCTGGGGTTCATCTCTCTGAGTACCTTTAACAACCTGGAGTCCTCCTGTCAGATCCTCAGCAGGGGCTCCAAGCAACAAGATCTTGTCATGTGTGTTGGCTTACATTTACTGACACGTGACATCCCTTCTTCACCTCTAGAGTAGACACTCTCTCCTTCTGCTAGGGTATCCCCTCCCTCCCTGCCCCCAACTCCGGTGAGAACACAGGTCTTTCCCTTGAATATCCTTCTCCTCACTCGTACTTTTATCCTAGCCCACGACTCCAGCATTCTCTGGGAACCTGCCGGCCAAGCCTGCTGGAGAGGCAAGTAGGCCATCAAAGCAGACAGGAAAGCTTCAGATCTTCACTCGTTCTCCTCTCCTCCACATCCACTCTGTCTTCTCTCCAGCTCTGTAGCAGACTACATGCTGTGCTCTCTTCTCACTCTCTGACCCGATTCCCAGAGGACTAAGCAGATCCCGGTGGAACACACTCTCTTCTGTGATCCCCTCAGCCCGTTCCTCCTAGACAACCCCATTCCTAAGAGGTCAACTACTAGGAACACATTTTACTGGGAACCCTCAGTGGCCACACCTAGCAGAATCCCAGAAAAATTTCCTACCAGAAAACACAGACAGCACACTCTCCTAAGAACCAAAGAAGACAACAGAATCCAAGGGGTAAAATACCCACTCAGCAAAGACAAGACCAAATACTAGTACCTAGAATTACAATTATTACAAACCTAGATACCTAGATGCCAGCACAAAAAGATAATCAATAACAACTCATACTGGCAGTGACAACTGTAACATAGATGAAGCACAAGACAAAGACCTTAAAATAGCCTTTTTGCAAACAATAGATGTCCTTAAAGAGGGAATGAATAAACCCCTTAAGTAAATCTATGAAAACACAAACACCAGAAGGAGATGAATAAAACAGTTCAAGACCTGAAAGTGCAAATAGATTCAATAAAGAAAGCCAAATGGAGGAAAACCTGCAACTGAAGATATTAGGAACTCAAACATGAAGCTCCAAGGGAAACCTTATCAACAAAATGGAAGCTATTGAAGAAAGAATCTCAGGTATTGAAGACTCAACAGATGAAGTGGATACACCTCCAAAATGTTAAATCTAAAAAAAAAAAAAAAATCCTGGCACAAAACATCCAGGAAATCTTGGACAGTATGAAAAGACTAAATCTAAGAATAATAGGAATAGAGGGAAAAGAAGAAAGGTCAAAGGCACAGAAAGTATTTCCAAAAAAAGAAAAAAAAACCAATAATCATAGAAGAAAATTTCCCTGACCTAAAGAAGCTTGTGAAGGTACAAGAAGTAGAACACTACGTAAACAGGAGCAGGAAAAAAATGACCTCATCACATAATAACCAAAAGAGTAAAAGTACAGAACAAAGAAAGAATGTTAAAAGCTGCAAGAAAAAAAAAATAAGACAGAGTAACATATAAAGGCAGTCCTATTAGAATTGCACCTGCTTTCTGAATGGAGGCTGTAAAAGCCAGAAGGGCCTGGGCTAATGTTCTACAGACTCTTAAAACCATGGATGCCAGCACACACTACCATGTTCAGCAAAATGTTAAAAAACAGTGGAAGGAGAAAATAAGACATTGCATGAGAAAAACCAAATTTAAGCAGTATCTATATACAAATCCAGCCCTACAGGAGGTACTAGAAGGAAAACTCCAACCCAAAAAGGCTAATACACCTAAGAAACCACAAGGAATAAATACCGAGACCAGCACATCAAATGTGGGGAAACACACACACACACACACACACACACACACACACACACACACACAGACACATACACACACACACACACCACCACCATCACCACCACCTTCACCTCTACCACCACCACCACCACCACCACCACCACCACCACCACCTCCACAACAACAAAATAACAGCAATCAACAAACACTGCTAATTCATAACTCTCAACATCAATGGTACTCAATTCCCTAAAAAAAAAAAAAAAAAAAAAAAAAGACATAGACTAACAGAATGGATATAAAAACAGGATCCATCCTTCTGCTGAGTCCAAGAAAGAGACCTTAACAACAAAGATAGACATCATCTCAGGGTAACATGATAGAAAAAAGACATCCCAAGCAAACTGACCTAAGAAGCAGGCTGGCAGAGCTATTTTAATATCTGACAAAAGTAGATTTCAAACTAAAACTGATTAGAAGAGAGAGGGAAGGACATTCTATACTCATCAAAGAAGAATCCGCCAAGAAGGCAGTGTAGTTCCTAACATAACGGCACTGAAATTCATCAAAGAAACACTACTACAGCGTAAGTCACATATTTACCCTCACATACTAATAGTGGAAGACTTCAGAACCCCACGTTTGTCAATAGATAGATCATCCAGACAAAAACTAAATAGGTAAATACTGATGTTAACTGATGTTATAAATCAAATGGACCGGGAAAATATTTACAGAACATTTTATCCAAACACAAAAGAATATACCTTCTTCCCAGAATCTCTTGGAATCTTCTTCAAAATTGAACCTACACTTGGACACAAAGCAAGTCTCAATAGATACAATAAAATAGAAATAACACCCTGAATCTTATCTGACTATCATGGATTGAAGCTGAATGTCAACAAAAGAAACAATAGAAATCTTAGATACTCACAGAAACGGAACCACCCACTATCTAATGAAATATGGGTCAAGACATAAACTAAGAAAGAAATTAAATTCTTTGTATGAATTAATTTAATTAAATGGATTGAAAATGAAAACACAACCTACCCAAGCTTATGGGATATAACAAAAGTTTTTCTAAATTCATAGCACTAAGAGCCTATATGAAAACTAAAGAGATTCCAAACTACTAGTTATTTAACAGCACACCTGAAAGCTCTAGAACAAAAAGAAGAAATCATATCCAAAAGCAGTGGACTACAAAGTCCTCAACATAAAAACAGACACACTGAATCTGTTAGAAGAGAAAGTGGGGATAGCCTTGAACTCATTGGCACAGAAAAAGCTTTCTGAACAGAATGTTAGCACACTAAGATCAACAATTAACAAATGGGACCTCACGCAACTGAAAAGGCTGTGTATGGCCAAAGACACCATCATTCAGACAAAGCAGCAGCCTACAGAATGGGAAAAGATTTACCCAACTACACATCTGATACAGTGCTAATATCCAAAATGTAGAAAGAACCAAAAAAAACCCCTCTAAACATCAAGAAAACAAATAACAAATAAAAGAATGGAATACATGGGGTACAGATCTAAACAGAATCCTCAAAAGAGAAAACTCAAATGGCCGAGAAAGACTTAAAGACACGTTCAACATCAGAGTCACCAGGGAAATGCAAATCAAAACCATGTTGAGATTTTATCTATACCCGTCAGAATAGCAAAGATCAATAAAGCAAGTGACAGCTCATGTTATTGAGGATGAGGAGTAAGGAGAACACTCACCCACTACTGGTAGGAGTGCAAACTTCTATAGCCACTGTGGACATCAGTGTGGTGTTCCTCAGGAAGATAAGGAATCATCTATTTCAAGATCCAGCTATGCCACTCTTACACAATATACAAACGACTCTTCACCCTACCTCAGAGACACTTGCTCAACCACAGCCATTGCTTCTCTATTCATAATAGCCAGAAACTGGAAACAACCTACATGTCCCTTGACAGATGAATAGATAAAGAAAATGTCAAACATTTACAGAACATAATGTTAATCAGCCATTAAAAAAACCAAAACAATGAAATTCACAAGTAAATGGCTGGAACTAGAAAAAAATCATCTTGAATGAGATAACCTAGACCCAGAAAGACAAATATGGTATATATTCACTTCTAGGTAGATAGTAGCTATAAGTCAATGATAACCAAGCTACAATCTGTAGAACCATAAAGATTAGGTATACAGTAAGGGACTATGAGAAACAGATATCCCTTAGAAAGGGAAATAGAATAGATAGTTATGGATGAATGGGGAGGTCACTGGAATAGGAGGATAAAGTGGGTAGGGGAAGGCAAGATGAGGACAAAGGAGGGACGAGGAGAGACAACTAAAATCAGGTTCATTTGGGAGTAGCATGAAAACCTAATACACTAGAAGCTGTCTAGAGTATATACATAACAAAAGCAATCTAAATGAAATCACCAAATAATGGGGGAGATGGAGCCCCAACTGGACATCTCTTGTCACCAAATGAAGCTTCCAGTATCAGGAATGGGTTAAATCTAATTGAGTTGTCAGCCAAATGGGTCCCATGAAAAACCCCAAACAACCCAGGCTGTTTGAAGAGTGTAAGTTTCTCTCCACAAACTGACAACTTGGTCCCACTGCTAAACACTTATACAACTCAATGAACATGGAAAAGTCAAGCTCGTGCCTACTTAGGCCTTCCCTTAAGGGCTAGCATCTTTGGTATAGGGTAGATATTCTATGTGCTACCAAAAGAGAAACATAAACACTAACCCAGCTACAAGCCCCTTGATTAAAAATGGTGTCCTGGTTGCAAGATAAGCTAGTGTGATGATTGTACGATGCTTGTGGGATTAACCAACCAATGTCTGATTTGACTCCAGGCCCACTCTATGAGGTAGAGCCCATACTCAATATTGTTGGGAAAACCAAGACTCTGAGACTAGATAGACCATGGAGCTAGGGTAAAACCAGTTACTACTATTCTACTAAAAGAACAGAGCAATGAAATGCATCCTTAATGAGATTGTGCCACACTTATAGATCAGTGCCTTGCTCAGTCATTATCAGAGAAACTTCCTCCTGCAGCCAACAGGAACAAATGCAGAGACCCACAACTAGACAATATGCAAAAACTGAGAGACCTTAGAAAACTCAGCCCTAAATGGGATGTCTCCTCAGGGCCCAGGAAACTCAGTGGAAATGGAGGCAGAAAGAGTGCAAGAGCCAGAAGGGATGGAGGACCCCAGAAAAACAAAGCCCTCTAAATCAACAGGATTGGCACACATATGAACTCACAGAGACAGGGCAGCCTGACAAGGCCTTTACAGGTCTACATCAGTGGGGTTCTAGAGTGGAAAGAAGTGGACACATGCTACACACCCTTATCCCAGAAGTTATCTCTAACTGATAGCCACTTACAAATGAAAACTTAAATTCCCCAAGGGAGTCTCACAGGGGAAACAAACTACTGTTGAGAGTACACTGCAAGCCCAGTAGATGGTCAACAGAAAGCAAACTCAACAGTGCCTTTGGAGGTTCTGTGTCTCATAATATCATGTCAGGGCTTTAAAATTTTGTTAAATTTAATTTTTAATTTTGTTTATACATATATATGTACATATACATATATAGAGAGAATATATTTGTATACATATACATATGTGTGTGTGTGTTTGTGTTTCTCTTTTTACCCTACAGATACTTTGGGTATATATTATGGCTTCTAGTTTGTGTTTTATCATATTTCTGAGTACAAATGAGTGTTTCTCTGTATTTGTATTATTTGTATCTGTATCATCTTATATCTTTACCTGTATCATCTGTATCTGTACCATTATCTGTATCTGTAACTGTATCAGCTGTATCTGTATGTGTTTCTTGTGCCTTTTCTTGGGCTCTTTTCCTTCTGTTTTTTCCTATTACGATGTGTTAGTTTTTGTTTTTATTTAATTTAATTAATTTTTTAAGTATCATTCCTTATAAGCCTGTTTATTTTCTAATGCACAGGAAAGCAGAAGACATGGATTGGAGGATAGATGGGGTTGAGAGAGAGGAAGAATTGTTATTAGGTTGTATTATAAGAGAAAAAATCTATTTCCAACAAGAATAAATAAAACCAGGTCAGAGCGGGAGCTGAGCAGACTCACAGAATAACCATGGAAGGAGAAAGCTCTGATCAGGCAATGCAGGAGGAGACACCAATTACCTTGTTCTTTCTTTGGAGCATGCCTGGGAGAGTCCTTGAGTCTGCAGAGTGACCATGTAAGGTGCAGGATCACGATATATGATGTAAGATGATATGACTTATTGCTTTGTCAAGCAATGTTTTCAACCACCAATCTCACTCTCAAGCAGAAGCTGTGGTGGAAATAACAACCAGGTTGAGAGCATCTGAATATATAGGCAAGGTGCTTGCGGTAAAGGGATGGAGCAGATCTGACATTGACAATGGCAATATAAGAGATGTTTGGTGAATTTGAGAAGGCATAATCAATTGAAAGCTGCACAGGTGACATAATTTAGAGAATAGGCGGTATCTTGGCTGGGCCTTGTCTCCCAGGGACTGGAGCAAGAAGCCTGAAATGGAGACTGGTTGTTGGAGAGCTCTGACTTCAGCAGGTTGTATCATTGGCTTGCCCAGAGGCTCTAGATGCTCAAGAAAATAAATATAAGGCCAAATGTTGACATGGACAAAGGACATGATAAATGGACCAGTCAAGTGCAAGTCACAGCTGCTCATCTGGGAAATGGAAGAAAGCTAGAGTCCTAATCACAGTGAGTATTGAGCCATCTCTCTGCATGTGTTACCACACCCCTGGCTACTGCATTTATTTGACAGGGACAAAAATATTTAATATTTCATTGATGCCACTAGAGAAGTTAGAAATAAATCTGTGTCCAGAAGGACACCTGAATTTCTATTTCTGGGGCTGAGGGTGGGGCTGGATGATTCAATCCCAGGAAATCTATGTTCTGTCACCAGGGTGGAGTGACTTGGTTGGGAGGAGGACGGGGACTGGGCGCTTTAGAGGGAGGGGCTCCTTGCTCTGTCTTGAGTCACAGAATAGAGAACCACACACTGGTGTTTGTCTCTCTTCTCTGTGGTGTCCAGGGAGCTGCTCTCCTCACCAGCCTCCACTGCTGTCTGAACCACAGTGACCTTTAACTATACAGGTTAATGGAGAGGCTGATGTGATCCATACTGACCTAGCAGCTCCCAGACGCTCAGTACAATCCAAGGAAAGGCTCATAGCTTTCCCTCAAGTTGTAAGAGAAGCAGATCACACAGCTCCAGTGGCAGGGATTAAAGAGAGAGATCTGGTTGAACTGGAATAGTGCCTGGCACCCACTGAAGTCTGGAGAAATGTTGGATGTTGTTTCTATATGGCTTTCTACATGTTGAATGGCATTACTCTTTTGGTCTGCCCTGAGCAGGGGAGGGACTTTTGTCTCAGAGATTCTAAAGCTTAGAGAACCCATGATCAGTGGGAAGTGCCTTGCCTGGCAAAGGCTGGGCTGGAGTTAAGCTTACTGCTTAACTTTCTAAAAGTTCTTCTTCCCTGACTCTGAGAACAAAGTCATACAGGCTCAAATCAAGTGATAATCTGAGTCTTTCTCACCAGCCAATGGCTGCATCACCCTGGGGTGGCACTCCTGGGAATAACCATGCACCCAGAGAATGGCACTTGGACTTCCTGGCCTTTGAACCTCTGCTGTGTCCTTATCTCTTCCCCATTACTTAGATACCATTTGTATCTCAAAAAACTCAGAGGCTTCGTGGCATACCTGCCACTCTCAACTGTTCTTCCTTGGCTGGCTCTTTGTTTTGAGAAATCATGTCAGTTTTTTTTGATTTTAGAGCACCACACATTCAAGGTCATGAGGGGACTGAAGGTGGCTGTTGGTTGACAAAAAACATTCATGGCCGGAAGGAAGAAAGCCATCCCAAGACAACTCACATCCCTCCTCCCTTAGCGGGTCTATCCTGAGACACCCCCTGGTGTCCTTTAGCCAATCTGTTCTTTGATGTTTTTGTCTGGTATGTGTGTGTGTGTGTGTGTGTGTGTGTGTGTGTGTGTGTGTGTGTGTGTGTGTGTGTAGGTGGGGCAAAGGCCAGGCAGTTCTTGAGGGTGGGCAGATCATTGTAGACCATTTCTGGATGTTTTCACAACTGTTTTATTTTCATGAGCTCTGGTCAGATGTCCAAGGCTGCTAAAGTTTCTCAACTTATGTCTCGTGTCCTTATCTTTCTCCAGGTCATGCCCCTCTCCAGTTCCTGGGTCTTTATTGAGAGGGTGGCTTGAATAACAAATTATGACCAGACATGGCAGGAAGTAGGGTGTGGAGGGCAGAGTCTATTCTTACTCCCAGTGTTCTTTATCTCTTTCCTTCTCTCCTGACTTCAGAAGCCAGCCTCCAGCCCTCCTCACTCAGATGTCCGTCCTGCTGTTCCTGCCCCTTGTGTTGTATGTTTGGAGGGCTCTGGACTTAAGAGGGGAGTCACTCAAGATGGATAGAGAGAGCATTGCTGGTTTGAGCCTTTCCCCTTTACAGAGCACAGAGGCTGTAGGCCTGCTCAAGGAGGGGTATGAGGGAGAAAAGTGGGTAGTGGTGTGTTATCAAAAACTAAGGCAGTATGAACAAATACATTAGTTAATAAGCTAATTTCAAGCAGCAACTTTGAAAAAAAACCCTTAGAGCATAATTACCCAGCATGGGGAGACAATATCACTTTCCATGTTCATTAAAAAAACTAATTGAAGAGGAATTAGTGTGTGTGTGTGTGTGTGTGTGTGTGTGTGTGTGTGTGTGTGTCACTGTGTGCAGTCTTCATACATGTGTCTAGAGGCCTGAAGTCAATGTTGAACATATTCTCTATTTCTCTAATTGTGAAGATTTTTCTTCCTGATGAGGTCTCATGTAGCTCAGGCTGGCCTCAAATGTAAATTGTGACTGGGGATGAGCTTGAACTTCTGATGCTCTTGCCTCTACCTCATAAGCGCTGGGATTATAGGTGTGCAGCAGCAGGCTCAGTTTACAAGTGCTAGGCAGTCACTCTTCCACCTGAGCGGCATCTCCAGCCTTGGGGGATCCTCCATGTTAATGAGCTACAATGAATCAAGGTTTTATTTTATGATCATTGCTTTCCACACATCATTTTTATATCCCAAGAAATGCTTGCCTATCTCCAGGCCACAAAGATGTCCTGTTACCTTCCAGATAGTTCATTGCTCATCATTGAAGCTTACTTCTGTATTAGCCCTGTGGTTGACATTTATGAGTAGTGTGAGGCTTTCCCTCTTTTTCCAGTTTCCCACGGGAAATTCTATTGGCCGAGAAAATTGATCCATAAAAGGGAGACCCTTCCTGGGTCTTCCAGGGCCTGTTGTAAATAGGATTAACTCAGGTTATATTCCATCATGTTCTGTTGTTATTATGTCAGCCACTTTCCTGATGGAACACAGATGTACCTGAGGCCACAGGGGTTGTCAGTGCCCAAGCTGGAGTTGAACCTGGGAATCCTGCCTTGTGTCCATGTTGTAAGCATGGCTAACCAGTATGAGGAAGTTGCCTGTGGAAGACAGAACCACCCTGGCATGGGAGTATAGCCACCTGAGTTTTAGTCTTGGCTCTTGAGCCAATGCTTGTGAGACTTTGGACACCTCGAGAAAAGCAGAGAGTATAATGATACTGGACATTCTACTCAGTTCTGATATTTGAAAATGTCACTTATCCGGAAGATTTCTAGAGAGACAGTGTGCTTTTTAGAGATAGGACTGAGGTGTGTGTGTGTGTGTGTGTGTGTGTGTGTGTGTGTGTGTGTGTGTAACGCAGTGACAGCATCCAGAGACAGAGATCATGCTGAAAGCTGGCTTCCTCCCAGCTTAGCCCCTTCAGGGATCCCCAGAGCTTGGAGCTGGCCTTTTGGGTTACATGCTGGAGGGATGATATCTAGGTGTTAAGTTTTGTACTTGACTTTGATCTCTTTCTGGGAATGACTTTCAGAGGCTCCTATTCCTCAAGGTGTGGTTCTTGTAAGGGCCTCTGGGGAGGTTGTTTCTCTGTCCAGAGCTGGCTAATCACTCACCAACCGTGTCTGGTCAGCTGGTGCAAATCATGCCAGACTCTTCCATAGGATATCAGTGAACTCCATGGAGGCGAGAGGGTAACCTTAGGAGGGCTGATGGCTAGAGACGAGGGCTGGGAAAGCCATCTGTCATTAATTCACCAACAGGAACGTGGGAAAGGAATTGGTAAAGTAAGAAAAATTTCCCACAAATAACATGCTATTCTAAAGAGAAAATTTAGATAAACAAGGAGGTGGAAAGAACTGAAAAAGATACCTGTAACCCTTCCATCCACAGATAACCATTCTGAATATTTTTTAGAGCAATTTTCTTTAGACTTCCTTTGGGTTTCTCTCTTGGGACATGCACCTTTTCTGTGTATGATTCGTACATATTTATCTAAAGTGCACATGCATATATGCACACAGCGATTATACTCTTGGTATCTGGATTTCTATATTTCCCAGTGTGTGGTAGGTATCACTCAAGCCACTTAAGATATTTTCTACTTTTAATAGCTGCTTAATAAACCACTAAGGACTACATGCCATGCATGGTCACTGTTACACAAGGACATCTCTGCTCATAGACACGTTTCTAATTATTTCCTGAAGAAACTTCTGAAATGAGCTGATTTTCAAAAGACTGTTAAGCCTTTTATACCATCTTAAACATTATTGACACATGTAAATACAGCACCTTGCTGGTTAGCAGGGGTAGGGGTGGGCGGGAGGTGTGGGGGTCGGAGGGGGGCGGTGTGAGGTTACCAGCCTGAGTAGACTAGGGACTAAAAGGAAGCGTGAACCTCAGGGGAGAAAATGCCTCCATCATACTGGTCTGTAGGCAAGCCCTGGGGGCATGGTTTTGATGATGGCTGACGTGGGAGGGTTCAGCCCACTGTGGGCGGTGCAACTCCTACTCAGGTGGTCCTTGGGAGGTATGAGAAAGTTAGTTGAACGGGAGCTGGAGAGCAAACCAGTAAGTTGTGGTTCTCCGTAGTTCCTGCTTTGAACTTTGCCTGACTTTCCTCCATGAGCAGTTCCCATGTCCCTAGCTCATGATTGTGATCTTTTGTGCCTGTGAACCACTGGGGTTTTCCGTCGTGGCCTCCTCGAAGAGCTGCCCTTTCTGTTTTCCATGCCTCTATCTAATTTGTTCCTTCTCAAGTGCAACTGGGGAACAAGATAAATTGTGTGTTGAGACTGGAGCTAAATGAAGAGTAAAGAGGAGTTGAGTGAGGGTTTGACGGGAGGCAGAGCCAAGTGTTTGCAGAGATTGTGTCCCGTTGCCCCGTCTCCCCTGGCTCTGCCTGCGTGTTGGAAGGGTAGGAGCTGGTGACAGTAAATGGAGACACTGTTAGTCACGACAGACTCGGGGACAAATCAGAGTCCATTGGGTCCAAGAACTTTTGAGAACACCATGTGCATTTGTCCGATTTTACCCCTCCTTCCCCTATTTGCCCAATTCCCCCCCTCAACCCCCTCCATCCCATCCTTACCTTCTGGTAAGGTCAGAATGATGACGTTGGATCTGTGGTTCTGAGAAGCTCAATGACTTCTCCATTCTCTCCCTCTTCCTTTCCCTTTGTTTCTCCTTTCTTTCCCTTCACTTTCAAGTTGGTGCCTCTTGTGTGTATTGCAGGCTGACATGAAACTTGTGTTGTAGCCAAGGACCAGTTTATGTGGTGATAGAACTCTAATTTAGGACTTGGTGCATGTTAAGTAAGCACTCTACCCATTGAACTACGTCACTAGCTCATCAAGTGACCTTTGCAAAGGCCATACGCACACAGGATGGCAGAGCTATGACTCAAGCCAGCTCTCAATGGCAAATCTGGTCTTTTCCATCCTTTCTTCTGGTTAATAAGTGACCCAAGCTGTGAGCACCTGAGAGGTCTTTGCAGATCTAGAGCTTTCTGGGGGAGGGTACCAGAACAGAACAGAATATGTTAAAGATCCAAAGGCTTGGGAGTCAGTCAGAGGCCAGATCTAGGGGATTATTTGCTATGAGGGGAGTGGACCACATTTGGCTCAAGCTGTCCTTAGCCAAAAGGCCAGCTTGGAAGGAGCAGGGGCCAAGAACACAAAGTCATCATTAGCTTGGCCTACTGGGTGTAGAAATAGCAGGCTCTTAGGACCCCTGAGCTGGGTTCTAAAGCCTTTGTGGCTGTGTCCCCCAAATCAGGAAACACCAACTTTAAGCTTCAGTTGAACACAGGCTTGGAGTCAGGACCTTCTAGTTTGCAGAGATAATGAAGGCCAGCTTTCCTCTGTACCCCTTGAACAGGCCAGTATTTGAAGCAGTTTGCTCTTGTGGTCTTCTTAAGCCTTACCTTGAAGGTTTGTTGCCAAAGGGAAAATAAATAAAAACAACTTCTGCCTCAAAACCAATCTTACAGTCTTGCATGTTTTACTCTAACCCTGTTTTCATCATGAATTCTTGTCTTTCTTCAGCTGCCTTGGCTTCTACCTTCAATGTACACCCTTCCCTTGGCTTCCTACCCTCAATGTACACCCTTCCCTTGGCTTCCTACCCTCAATGTATACTCTTCCTTTGGTCTCCAATTAAGTTCTATGATGCCCAAGGCCTGAGATTCAGGACATAGATGCTCTGTGCACCAGGCTCTCTGTTCCCAGCCTTCTCTCTCTCTTACCCTGCCTCTGTCTTCTCTCTGTGCACTGTCTTGGCACTCTATGCTCTTCCTGGTACTCAAGCCTATGCTGCAGCTGTTCCCTCTGTCTGGAAAGTTCCTTCTGCTGTTCTCAGTATGCTATGGGACTTGTTCTTTTTGGATCACCCACGTCGTGGATGTGATATTCTAAACTTAATGCCTTTTGTCTCATCATCTTTCTATGGCTTGGGTCCCATGTCAGACACCTCATCTTTAATCCAAATCCCTGACATTATTGTTTCTGGCTGGTCCAGGCCCTACTGAGGCAAATACCTGTGGAGAAACAATGTGGTTTTGACTATAGCTCAGGCCCTAGGCCAAGCACTGGAGTATGATTTTCTCTCCTTGACCCAAATACATCTAGAACCTTCACTTTGATCACCACAACCCCCTGATTACAGTTTTATGATTAAAACTGTAATCATAAAACAGTTTTATGATTAAAACAGTTTTTAAAAATTAGGATTATACAACCTACCCAAAAAGATGTGCTCATGAAGCTGATTTAAAGAACTGGCTACTCTGTAGAACTTTCTTAAAGCAGTCTGACTTTCTTTCCAGGGTAATAGTCGTATTAATTATTTTTCAGGTAGAGTTTAGACTGCAGATTTGCCTTGTTTTTCAGGTTTACTGGCGCTTATTAAAATTTATAAATTATAGATCCAGTTTTTTCTATAATGAATTTGGTTCAAGAATTCTTATCAGAGTAATTTGAGTTTTCTGTTAAGATTTATGAAACACTGTGTGTGTAGTCAAAGCCTCCTGGGAGCATGAGATATCCTCTTATTCCCAGTTCTCCAGCCAACCTTAGTCATAACCTGGTGCAGGGCATTTACTTTCTTGGCCCCTAGTTTTCTTATTGATAGGATCTACTCATTTAGTAACTTCTGATCAAGTTCCCACCACATGTCAGGCAGGGCTGTAGATGCTGGGGCCACAGTTAACAAAGCAACTAATATTCTTGGCCACGTTAATTACTCTTCTCATTGATACAAGTCCAACAAACACAATGGAAGGAAGAACAGAAGGATGGAAGGAAGAAAGGAAGAAAAGAAGGAAGGAAGGAAGGAAGGAAGGAAGGAAGGAAGGAAGGAAGGCTTTCTTATTTCTTTTGGCTCATATTCAAGGCTACAGTCCCTTGTGTTGGGGAAGACATGACACAGGAGCTTGAGGCAGCTGGTTACATTGCATCTGCTGTCAGAAACAGAAAGGGATGGATGTTGGTGTCCGGCTTGCTTTACCCCTCTCCCCTTTGTTCTCAGCCCAGGACCCCCAGCCTCATGCTAGTGCCACCAACTTCAGGGTGGGTCTTTCAGCTTCTACTAAACCTCTCTGAAAATCCCCAAGTTGACATACTCAGAAGCATGTCTCCTAGGAGACCTTAAAGCTAGGTGAGTTGACTATCTAGAGTACCCATGACCTCCCCGGTGACACTGACTCTTGACTCTGCTGGGGGCAGAGGTTGGGGAAGAGAAAAAAGATGAGGACTGTTGAGGGGATGCAGAATGAGTTCAGTTTCAGTCCTTGCCTGAAGGCACTTTGCTCTTTGTAAAACACCTGGAAAGCAAACCTCTCTAAGGCTGTCGGGAGACTGACCTGAGCTGCTGTGTTCTCATTGGGATTCTTTAGTGGCAATCTTCTCCTCCACTCCCCAGCCAACCCTCTTTCACATGTGTTAGCCTAGGCCTCAAGAAGCCTCTGACATTAATAACTTGAATGCCAGAAGTTGACTTAGAGGTGATTCTAGAGAGTAGCAGTGGGGGCGAGGTGAAATTACTGGATCACATGGGAGAAGAAGGCACCAAGTGTCAGGCGCATCTCCTTGGGTTGTTACTGAAAGCTCTGGGAATCTCATTCTGACCAAGATCTCTGAGAGATTATGAGTCTTACCTCAGCAGTCCTGCATACGGATGGAGAAGTGGGTCCAGTTGCTCACACACGCCCATTGTGCGCTGACAGAAGCTGCTCCTAGGGGTCCTAGCCCTTGACCCCTTTGGCCTGTTGAAGGAACAGTCAGCCTAGCAGACAGTTGGTAGAGAGTCTAGCAGATAGGAGACTTTGGTGCACCTGATGCTCCTAATGGAATGTTCCACAAAGGTAAAAACTTATCAGAGGTGGGAGCTGTTGTTATGGGGCTCCAGGACCTTTGCTCTAACCATGTCCTTCTCAGAGCAGCCTTCTCCTTAGCTCTTTGAAGATCTGGTGCCCTATCTTTTAATTTTTGGTTTGGAATCTCTTCCTCAAACATGTCTGCTCTAAATTACCACCCACCCCCTAAACAGCTCCATCATAATATCTCATTTGCTTTTTTTGTTTTGTTTGTTTTGTGGCACACACCACGGGTCATAAGTCAGCTTAAATGGTTGGCTTGCTAACAGGCAGTGCCTAGAAGGAGGTCTGAGTCATGGCAGTGTCTTTGTAACTGTGTTTTCAAATGATACATCAGCATGCTCCCATCTCATGGCATCACCAGAGCCTGCACCATCCTCCATGATCCTCATGCTTCCCAGGTAAGTGCCATGGAGTCTTCAAGATACTGTTAAGCTTTGTGCACAGTGACTAGGTAGTTGCTAGTCAGAGAAGTCTTAAGTCTTCTGCTCTTGGGGAAGGAAAGACAATGTCCAGTGTTGATGAGGATGTTTGAACTTTTGGGTTCCTTCTATGACTTGGTTGGTTTTACTTCTGACATAAAGTACAGATCTCTCTGCCATCCCACATGTAGGTATTAAGGGGATAGCAGCCTGGTAAATGTTCTTCAAGATAAATTTCATGTCATCTTTTCTTGGGCAAAGAGGTTTATTTCACCCCTTCAAAAAATCTGTAGGGTCTCTTGCTTCTATTTTTCAAAACTATATTTAGTTTGCTTTGAAGATGAATAAAACTGAGATGCTATACACTCCTCCCCTGCTTTGCAGTGTCCAGAAATTCCTTTGCTATTAATACTCCACAGAAACAGATTTCTTTGATTTTTTTTTTCAGTTTAGAAGATCAAAAGCTGCCAAAAATTGTTTCAAAAGAAAAATAAATCTGAGAGAAGTTGAGTTTGGAATTGCAAGGGAGCTTGCCGTGTCCACTACTCATAAGGTAGGAGCCACGTAAGAGGGGCTCACACTGCAGAGGTGGCCTCTCTTCTCTGTTCCCCCAGCACCTACGAAGTCCTCACTTAGCTTTGTCTCATGAAGACTAATGATACTGGCTCCCAAATTAAACTTCATACAAATTGAGCAGGTAGGATCATTTTCCAAAGAGTGTTTAGAATAAATGGCTGTTTAGTGTTTAGAATAAATACTTTGATCTGGAAGATGAGTTCTCAGACTTAAGAGTCAGGACTCAGGCTTCCTTTGGGATCTAAACTCTGTCTCTCTGAGTCATTGTTTCTCTCTCTCTTTTACACACACACACACACACACACACACACACACACACACACCCCACAGACCCACACATATATACACACAGAGACACAGACAGATAGACAGTAGGGCACTAATGACAGACCAAGAAAGAATTCTCCCAAAGTTCTAGCCCAGTAATACAGTAAGCTAATTGAGGCTACTTATGAGAATAGGGGTGACTCAAAGTGGTTGCATCACCAAAAAGTCCCACTCCAGCATGGGTGAGAATTCATGAAAGTCAATTCTTTAGAACTCCCAGCAGGACTTGCAGCAGCTCAGCTGGAGGGAGCCATTGTTACTGTTTAGTTATATTACATATCTTGGGGATGGGTCTTGTGAACTTTCTTTCTGAGCATGGTACTCCTCTTTCTTCCTCTTTCCGGTAAGGAATGTTTTTTAAAAAAATGGGAGAAATAGAGGTATTATTTTCCCTTTACAATTAATAAATATCTCAGAAGAGATGCCTTGAGCATGTAACCCATTTCTCACCACACATCAGTGAGATGTTAGCTCTCCATGACTGTGTCAAGATACCTGAGCATGTCACCTCCTAAGAAGAAAAGGTTTATGTCGTCTGCCCAGGGTTTCAGTACATTGCCACCTGGCCCATCTGGTCCTGTGATGCATTGTGGTAGTGCAGTGTTATCTCAAGCTTCAAAAAGAAACAGAGACAAAGAAGGGGCTGACCTCTGTAGCCCCTTCAAGGGCACACACCACTTTCCAAAGCTCTCAACAACTCCACACAGTACTGCAGGCTGTTGGCCTTCAGTATGTATCTTGGGGTGGGCTTGAGAGACATAACAATTAGCTAGTTGATTTTAGCATTCAGTAGTAGATCCTGTCTGCAACCCTTATTAATACTGTGGTGCCTTCAGGGAGACTCCCTTTTTGGCATCCCTTCTAGAGTCATTGGAAGTAGATTTTCTGTACAGAAGAGGAGTCCCTTCTCATTAATTAACATTAATAGGCCTTATAATTTGTTCTGCTCTATGGTGATAATCCAATACTTCCCTTGCTTATTTTGTGGCTCAAGATGCCCCAGCTGTGAATCTTTCCAGCCTTCTCTTGTTGGCTTGCAAACCTTTGTAACATGCCTTTATCTTCTGACTCTGTTTTCAGTTCCTTTCTTTATGATTTCTGGAGATGTCTCAGGCTTGTTGTATGGTTTTCTGACCAGCCCTGGCATTGACTACTTCTCCAAAGAACCAGTTTTCTTGTATTACGGAGTGGTACTTAGAAACCATGATCTGGCTAGCTGGCCTCATTCCTACAGGATGTGACTGTTACTAAGCCCACTAAGCAGCCAGAGCTGGGGAGTGTATCTATTTACGGCATCCTGTGAATATTCCTGTTTGTGCACACACATGTTGTCTCAGTTACATTTACATTACTGTGCAGACACCATGACCAAGGCAATCTATAAAAGGGAAATGCCCATGGGACTCTCAGTCCACAGAGTTAGAATCTGTGATTATCATGGTGGAAAGCCATGTGGGGACACTATGGCAGTGGGTAGGGCAGTGGTGACTGGGACAAGCCCTTTCTGGGAGCATGAATGTGATCCATGATGGCAGAGGTCTGGCAGCAAAGAGAGAATAAAGGAGGATAATTTTACTTTCTTTTTTTTTTTTCATTTTATTTTATTTACATTTAAGATGCCATCCCCTTTCCCCATTTCCCCTCCCTAGAAAACCCCTGTCCCATGCCCCCCTTTCCTTTTTGCTTTTATACAATTTTTTAAAAATGTTAATCAAAGGATTTATAAGTTTGGTAATGCTCAATCAGAAGGGTAATCCAATACCCAACCTAGATATAAAGACTATCTTTGACTGGTGGAGACCTGTGAACATCTGCCTCCATGCCCCCTCTCTCTTTCTCTCTCTCATCACCTAGCTTCTCCTCTCCTTCATCTTCTCTCCTTACTCCATCTCTTCCTCTCAGTACTCCTTCCCACTTAGCTCCTCCTACATATCACTCTTCCTGTTAAAGTAAAACTTTTCTCTCAAAATACAGTTAGAGCATACTTATTCCTAATTGTACCAGTGAGGTATAAGATAGTTCTAATACCCAGTCCATCATTTTGTTGACTAACCAGAACCTCTGTCTTCTAACTAAAACACTTACTTTTGATCCTGGCTTTTTTTTTTTTTTTTTTTTTTTTTTGGCTTTATAATGAATGTCAGCTGAAAACTATCTACTTAGATCTTTTCTCTCAAAGTAAATAGCCAGGATTGGCTATGAGACTATGGGTCTTCAACCCCGTCAGAAATCCAGAATGACTGAGTTAACTGAAGTTATAGGAAGCACTAAACATAGCTTCTAAAACTTAGCCAATTTATAGAGACCTCTGAACACCTGAGAAGCCCCTATACTACCGAATGTTCGAGCATCAAATCTTCAGCCTTCTGGCCCAGAGTCATCTGACAGACCTTAGTGATGCAGGATTATTAAGGGCTGATTACTCTGTCTGGGCAGATATAATCAGTCGACTATTCTGCATGTGTGTCCTCTTCAGGACAGTAGTTAGTCTGTAGATGGAAAGAGGCAATTCTTGCCTAGTGGCTGTCACCACACAACTGGCATAACTCCAAGGATGCTCAATTTCTTCTTAGAATCCACAACAGGAAGCTGTCAGGAGCAGACAGGTCTCTAATCAGAATAGACATTTATATAAATTTTTGTTGCGTCAATTCTATGGACTTCTGACGTTTTGAAAACCAACTATCCATGTAAGGTCACCTGGACTGTTGTCTGTTCACTCCTCTTGGTTATTTCTAAATAAAATATGGTTAACCTCCTAACAATTAACTCAAAGCCATAAATTTGCTATAGTCCCTTAACTCATAGGTTAACCATCCCAAATCAGTTAAAAAGTTAAGGAAGGACTGGGTCTAGGCCTTGTATTCCTAAATGTGTTATACAAGCACATTGCCCATGAAAGTATCAATATTCATCTTACTTTTATATTAATAAGGAGCTCGTACCAATGAAAACCTTAAATTTGAAATCAAAGTAAATTTTGTACCATTTAAGAAATTATAACTTCATCTTGATAATAATTATACAGATTTCTACCAATAGGTTATGGCTGTGCAATAAGTCCTAGCTAATCCCCCCTGTTCCAACAAAACCACTACTTTTCCCTAGAAAGACAGACCATTATTAACCACATTAGTCCCCAAGCCCAGGGAATAGGGGCGCTGACTCTTCTGTAACTTCTTCAGGCTGATTATGGGCGTTGAGATATTAGAAGAGGGGTGGGGGGAAGAGTAAGTTGATAATCCTCTGATGCTGTGTCTTCACTGAATCCAGATGGAATTCCAGGACATCGGAGGTTTGGGCAGGTCTGCTCTCTATACTTGATGAGTAGATACACCAAGGCTGTGTATTCTGCAATATACAATTCTCAGAACAAGTTTTAGTATCAGGGAAAAAAAGAAAAAAAAAATTCCCTCCTCCCCCTCCCCCCCGGGGGGCTGACATTGTTTTTTAAAGATGTTGGTTCTAACAACTTTTCTTCCCCCCCCTTTTTAAAATTGGTTGTAATATTTACATTTCAGGTTTTATCCCCTAACCCCCCTTCCTCCCACCACCCAGAAATCCCCCATCCCATCCCCCTCCTCATGTTTCTATGAGGCAGTGACCATACCTACCCCCCCCAATTATCCCCTCCCCACCCTCACATTCCCCCTCACTCTGTGTTTATTTTTTTTAATGGGACCAAGAAACTTCTCTTCCACCTATGCCCGACAAGGCCATCCTCCCCTACATATACCTCTGGAGTCTTGGGTCCCTCCCTATGTGTTCCCTGGCTGGTGGTTTAGACCCTGGGGGGCTCTGGTTTTTGGTATTGTTGCTTTCCTCCTGGGGTCTCGAACCCTTTCCGCTCCTTCAGTCCTCTAAGTTCTCTATTGGGGAACCCCTGATCATATCAGTGGTTAACTGTGAGCATCGTCCTCTGAGTGTGTTAGTCTTTGGCAGACCTCTAAGGAGACAGCTATATCATGTTCCTCAGATTATGCACTTCCAGCCATCCACAACAGTGTTTAGCTTAGGTGGCTGTACATGGGATGAATACCGAGGTGGAGTGGTCTCCTGATAGCCCCTCCTTCAGTTTCTGCCCTATGTTTTGTTTCCGTATTTGCTCCCTAGAGCATTTTTGTTCTCATTCTAAGTAGTACTGAGGCATCCCCTCTTGGTCTTCCTTCTTCATGAGATTCATGTGGTCTGCTCGTTGGGTCTTCGCTAATCCTAGCTTTGGGGCTAACATCCACTTAACAGTGAGTAAATACCCTGTGTGTTCTTTTGGGATTGGGTTAACTCACTCAAGATGATAATTTCTAGATCCATCCATTTACCTAAAAATTTCTCGAATTCATTATTTTTAATAGCTGAGTAATACTCCATTGTGTAGATGTACCACATTTTTTGTATCCATTCCTCTGTTGAGGGACATCTTGGTTCTTTCCAGCTTCTGGCTATTATAAATAAGGCTGCTATGAACATAGTGGAGCATGTGTCTTTATTACATGTTGGAGCATCTTCTGGGTATATGCCCAGGAGTGCTATAGCTGGATCCTCAGGTAATGCTATGTCCAGCTTTCTGAGGAACCGCCAGACTGATTTCCAGAGTGGTTGTACCAGTGTGCAATCCCACCAACAATGGAGGAGTGTTCCTCTTTCTCCGCATCCTTGCCAGCATCTACTATCACCTGAGTTTTTGATCTTATCCATTCTGATTGGTGTGAGGTGGTATCTCAGGGTTGTTTTGATTTGCATTTCCCTGATGACTAAGGATGTGGAGCATTTCTTAAGGTGTTTCTCAGCCATTCGAGTTTCCTCTGTTGAGAATTCTTTGTTTAGATCTGTACCCCATTTTTTAATAGGGTTATATGGTTGTCTGGAGTATAATTTCTTGAGTTCTTTGTATATCTTGGATATTAGCCCTCTATCAGATGTAGGATTGGTTAGGATATTTTCCCAATCTGTTGGTTGCCGATTTGTCTTATTGACAATGTCCTTTGCCCTACAG
Organism: Arvicanthis niloticus; assembly: GCF_011762505.2. NCBI lineage: Eukaryota > Metazoa > Chordata > Mammalia > Rodentia > Muridae > Arvicanthis > Arvicanthis niloticus. The sequence goes on from NC_047658.1 coordinate 165,537,187, forward strand.
AAGCTTTGCAATTTGATGAGGTCCCATTTGTCAATTCTTGATCTTAGAGCATAAGCCATTGGTGTTCTGTTCAGGAACTTTTCCCCTGTGCCTAGGTATTCAAGGGTCTTTCCCACCTTCTCTTCTATTAGTTTCAGTGTATCTGGTTTTAAGTGAAGGTCTTTTATCCACTTGGATTTGAGCTTTGTACAAGGAGATATGAATGGATCGATTTGCATCCTTTTACATGTTGACCTCCAGATGAACCAACACCATTTGCTGAAAATGCTGTCCATTTTCCACTGGATGGTTTTAGCTCCTTTGTCAAAGATCAAGTGACCATAGGTATGTGGGCTCATTTCTGGATCCTCAGTTCTATTCCATTGATCTTCATGTCTGTCTCTGTACCAATACCATGCAGTTTTTATTACTATTGCCCTGTAGTATAGTTTGAGGTCAGGGATGGTGATTCCCCCAGAAGTTCTTTTGTTGTTGAGAATAGTTCTCGCTATCCTGGGTTTTTTGTTGTTCCAAATAAATTTGCAAATTGCTCTTTCTATCTCGATGAAGAATTGATTTGGAATTTTGATGGGGATTGCATTGAATCTATAGATTGCTTTTGGCAAGATGGCCATTTTTACTATATTAATCCTGCCAATCCAGGAGCATGGGAGGTCTTTCCATCTTCTGAGATCTTCTTCAATTTCTTTCTTCAGAGACTTGAAGTTCTTGTCATACAGATCTTTCACTTGCTTAGTTAGATTCACTCCAAGATATTTTATATTATTTGTGGCTATTGTGAAGGGTGTCATTTCCCTAATTTCTTTCTCAGCCTGTTTATCTTTTGAGTATAGGAAGGCTACTGATTTGTTTGAGTTGATTTTATATCCAGCCACTTTACTGAAGTTGTTTATCAGGTTTAGGAGTTCTCTGGTGGAAGTTTTAGGGTCGCTTAAGTATACTATCATATCATCTGCAAATAGTGAAATTTTGACTTCTTCCTTTCCTATTTGTATCCCTTTGACTTCCTTTTGTTGTCTAATTGCTCTAGCTAGGACTTCCAGTACTATATTGAATAGGTAGGGTGAGAGTGGGCAGCCTTGTCTGGTCCCTGATCTTAGTGGGATTGCTTCAAGTTTCTCTCCATTTAGTTTAATGTTGGCTACTGGCTTGCTGTATATTGCTTTTACTATGTTTAGGTATGGACCTTGAATTCCTAATCTTTCCAAGACTTTTAACATGAAGGGATGTTGTATTTTGTCAAATGCTTTCTCAGCATCTAGTGAGATGATCATGTGGTTTTTTTCTTTGAGTTTATTTATGTAGTGGATTACATTGATGGATTTCCGAATATTGAACCATCCCTGCATTCCTGGGATAAAGCCTACTTGATCATGATGGATGATTGCTTTGATGTGTTGTTGGATTTGGTTTGCAAGAATTTTATTGAGTATTTTTGCATCGATATTCATAAGAGAGATTGGTCTGTAGTTCTCCTTCTTTGTTGGGTCTTTGTGAGGTTTAGGTATGAGCGTAATTGTAGCTTCATAGAACGAATTGGGTATTTTTCCTTCTGTTTCTATTCTGTGGAATAGTTTGAAGAGAATTGGTATTAGTTCTTCCTGGAAGGTCTGGTAGAATTCTGCACTAAAACCATCTGGTCCTGGACTTTTTTTGGTGGGGAGGTTTTTAATGACTGCTTCTATTTCTTTAGGGGTTATGCGACTGTTTAGATGATTTATCTGCTCCTCGTTTAACTTTGGCACCTGGTATCTATCTAGAAAATTGTCCATTTCATCCAGATTTTCCAATTTTGTTGAGTATAGGCCTTTGTAGTATGTTCTGATGATATTTTTAATTTCCTCTGTTTCTGTTGTTATGTCTCCCTTTTCAGTCCTGATTTTATTAATTTGAATACTGTCTCTGCACCCTTTGGTTAGTCTGGCTAAGGGTTTGTCTATCTTGTTGATTTTCTCAAAGAACCAGCTCCTGGTTTTGTTGATATTTTGTATGGTTCTTTTTGTTTCAGCTTGGTTGATTTCAGCCCTGAGTTTGATTATTTCCTGCCATCTACTCCTCTTGGGTATATTAGCTTCTTTTTGTTCTAACTCTTTCAGGTGTGCTGTCAAGTTGTTAATGTATGCTCTTTCCAATTTCTTTTTGTGAGCACTTAGAGCTATGATTTTTCCTCTTAGTACTGCTTTCAGTGAGTCCCACAAGTTTTGATATGATGTGTCCTCATTTTCATTTAAATCTAAGAAGTCTTTTATTTCTTTCTTTATTTCTTCCTTGACCAAGTTATCATTGAGTAGAGCATTGTTCAGTTTCCAAGTATATGTGGGCTTTCTGTTGTTTTTGTCCATGTCGAAGATGAGTCTTAGTCCATGGTGGTCTGATAAAGTACTAGGGATTATTTCAATCTTTTTGTATCTGTTGAGGCCTGTTTTGTGACCAATTATAAAGTCTATTTTCGAGAAGGTACCATGGGGTGCTGAGAAGAAAGTATATTCTTTTGTTTTAGGATGAAATGTTCTATAGATGTCAGTTAAGTCCAATTGGTTCATAACTTCTGTTAGTTTCATTGTGTCTCGGTTTAGTTTCTGTTTCCATGATCTGTCCATAGCTGAGAGTGGGGTGTTGAAATCTCCCACTATTATTGTGTAGGGTGCAATGTATTCTTTAAGCTTTAGTAAAGTTTCTTTTATGTATGTGGGTGCCCTTGCATTTGGGGCATAGATGTTCAGAATTGCTACTTCCTCTTGGTACATTTTTCCTTTGATGAATATGAAGTGTCCTTCTTTATCTTTTTTGATTACTTCTGGTTGAAAAATGATTTTATTTGATATTAGAATTGCTACTCCAGCTTGTTTCTTGGGACCATTTGCTTGGAAGATTGTTTTCCAACCTTTTACTCTGAGGTAGTGCCTGTCTTTTTCACAAAGGTGAGTTTTCTGAATGCAGCAAAATGTTGGGTCCTGCTTATGTATCCAGTCTGATAGTCTATGTCTTTTTATTGGAGAATTGAGTCCATTGATATTAAGAGATATTAAGGAGAAATGAATGTTTTTTTCCTGTTATTTTTGTTATTGGCCGTGGAAATATGTTGGTGTAGCTACCTTCTTTTTAAGGCTTTTGGAAGATTACCTTCTTGTTTTTTCTAGGTTGTAGTTTCCCTCCTTGTGTTGGATTTTTCCACCAATTATTCTTTGAAGTCCTGGATTTGTGTTGAGATACTGTGTGAATTTGGATTTGTCATGGAAAATTTTGGTTTCTCCATCAATAATGATTGACAGTTTTGCTGGGTATAGTAGTCTGGGCTGGCATTTGAGTTCTCTTAGGATCTTTATGATATCGGTCCAGGATCTTCTGGCTTTTATGGTCTCTGGGGAGAAGTCTGGTGTAATTCTTATAGGTTTGCCTTCATATGTTACTTTGCCTTTTTCCCTTACTGCTTTTAGTATTTTTTCTTTGTTTTGTACATTTGATGTTTTGACTATTATATGGCGGGGAGTATTTCTTTTCTGGTCTAAACTATTTGGAGTTCTGTAGGCTTCTTGTATATTTATGGACATCTCTTTCTTTAGGTTAGGGAAGTTTTCCTCTATAATTTTGTTGAGGATATTTACTGGTCCTTTAAGTTGGGAGTCTTCCCCCTCATCTATACCTATTATCCTTAGATTTGGCCTTCTCATTGTGTCTTGGATTTCTTGTATATTTTGGGTTAGTAGCTTTTTGTATTTTGCATTTTCTTTGACAGTTGTGTCAATGTTTTCCATGGTATCTTCTGCACATGAGATTCTCTCTTCCATCTCTTGTATTCTGTTGGTAATACTTGTGTCTATGACTCCTGATCGTTTTTTTAAGTTTTCTATCTCCAGGGTATTCTCCCTTTGTGATTTCTTTATTGTTTCTACTTCCATTTTTAGATCCTGTATGGTTCTGTTTAATTCCTTCTCCCGTTTGGTTGCATTTTCTTGCAATTCCTTAAGGGATTTTTGTGTTTCCTCTTTAAGGGTTTCTATCTGTCTACTCGTGCTCTCCTTAATTTCTTTGAGAGTGTTATTTATGTCTTTCTTAAAGTCCTCTATCATAATCATGAGAAGTGATTTTAATTCTGAATCCTGCTTTTCTGGTGTGATGGGGTGTTCAGGGCTTGCTCTGATGGGGGAGCTGGGTTCTGATGATGCCATGTAACTTTGGTTTCTGTTGCTTACGTTCTTGCGCTTGCCTTTTGCCATCTGGTTAACTCTAGTGCTGCCTGTACTTACTGCCTCTGACTGAAGCCTGCCTTTCCAGTTATCTAGCTTGTGTCTGATCTTCTAGGGGTCCAGATGTCTCTGTGATCTTTTCCAGCTGAGCTGATTACAGTGGTATCTCTAGGATGCCTCAGGATATGGTGTCTCCAAGGTAGCAGTCCAGCTAGGTGTCTGCTGTTCTGGGTGCAGTGTCTCTTCTAGAATATCTCAGGATATGTTGTCTGATGCTCTGAGTTCAGTTGTTCCTCTGTGGCTCTGGGTTGAGTGGACCTTCCAGTATGTCTCAGGTGGAATCCAGGGTCCACCCAACAGCAGACCTGGCAGAGGTCTGGTCCAGGCCTCAGATCCAAGAACTAGTTTCTAAGACACTGTCCCAGTTAGAGCAACCGGGATCCCCACTTCCTCTGGGTTCTTGAAGGTTGGGGGCAGAGCTGCCACCCAAGATCTGCTCAGTGCCCTGGCCCAGATCGGAAGGAACCAGTGTTCCGGGCCAGGAGTGACTTCCTGAGTCCTCGGTGGGTCCCGGTTACTCCCTGTTTAGGGCGGGCCCTGCTGTCTGCTTACCTAAGATACTGCCCGAGTTGGAGCACCTGGGATCCCCTCTTCCTCTGGGTTCTTGAAGGTTGGGGGCAGAGCTGCCACCCAAGATCTGCTCAGTGCCCTGGCCCAGACCGGAAGGCTAATTTTACTTTCTTAACAAGTGTCTTTTCCAAGCAAAACTGTGTGCTTTGATAGAGTTCCATTTATCACTTTTTTTTCTTTTATGGATTGCACTTTTGGTATCATATTTAAGAAATACTTGTTAAACCAATGTCACAAAACTTTTCCTATGTTTCACCTAGGAATTTCATAGGATCACATTTGCATTTAGGCATACCATCTGTTTCTATTTGTATTATGGTGAAATAGAGGTATCTTTTTTGCTTATATGTTTTTACATACGGATATCCAATTTTTGCCAACATTACTTTTGAAAGAAATATTCTAAATTTAATTGTCATTACATTTTGTATAATCAACTATTGCATATATATGTATAATATATATGCATATATATGTTAGCTTTTTAAAATATGTCTGGTATTTCAAATTTTCTTGGAGATTAAAAAAAAGTGGGTGTATTGAAATGTCTCAGTGGGTAAAGGTGCTTGCTGCCAAGCCTGGTGACCTAAGCTCAATCTTCACGACTCACATAGTAGATGAAGAAAAGACATTTTCTCAAGTTATCCTCTGACTACCACATGCATATTGTGGCAGGTATGTGCTTCTCACACAAAAAATTAAGTGTAATCAAAAATAAAAAGTGATGGCAGTGGGAGGTGCCTCAGTGGGTAAGAATGATTGCTGTGTAAGTATAAGAACCAGAACCTATGTAAGAGCGGGGCTTGATCACTTGTTCAGGCTGTGGTAAGTGAAGACAGGAGGAGGAGTAGAAGTTAATGGCTACTATCTAGCTCCAGGGCCAAGAAGACACCCTGTCTCAGGAGGATAAGATGGCAGTGGTAGAGCAGGACAGTCAACCTCTTCCTCTGATGTCCATATACATGTTGGTGTGTGTATCCAGATGGCCACATTCTACTCCTCTACCACACATAGTCTCTCCTTGTCTCTGTCTGTCTGTCTCTCTCACATACACATAAATACATAAATAAACAAACAAATAAATAAAAAAATTACTTAGCCTATGGTAGTGTCTTTCAGAGAACAGAGGTACATATGACTAAGTCTTCTGATTTTTGGGATACAGAGTCATCCATTTTGTTCCACTCATATTCTTCTGATTTCTATGGAGTCTGTAGTGACATCTCCTCAAGAATTCCTGATTTTGATCAGCTTGTGTAGATTCTCTTTTTCCTTGCTCTGTCAAGATCTTGTCAAAGAATTGGCTTTACTAGCTTTTATTTGTCTTTTTAAAAACTTTAATGATTTTAGCTGTCATGTTTATTATTTTTTTTCCTTTCTGTTGGTGTTGACTTTATTTTGTTATTTGTTTTCTACCCTCTTAATCTGGAAGCTTAGTTTATTCACTGAAAATGTCTTCCCAATACAAAGAATATGATTACAAAGTTACCAATACAAAGAATATTGTCACAGAGTTACCCAAAATACAAAGAATACTGTTACAAAGTTCCAAATTCAAAGAATATTGTTACAAAGTTACTCCACACTCTGCTTTGCTGCATTCCACACTATTTCCATATTTCTCAGGTCTTCCATGACCTGAGAACTTAGTATGATTCATATTATCCTAAATTTGATAATTTTAATGGTTTAGAATAGTCTATCTTTGTGAATGTACATTTAAGTTTGAATATACTCTTAAAATATATTCTTTGGCATAGGAGATGGCTCAAAGGTGTTTGCCATCAACTTTGATGACCTGAGTTTAATCTCTAGGACCCACATGGCAAAATGAGAGAACAAACTCCTGTGAATTGTTCTGCGAACTCCATATACATGCTGTGGCACATGTGTGCCCTTGCTTGCCCCCCCCCCCCCCATAAAACAACAATGTTCCGCTCTGTTGGGCTAGTATGTTTCAAGCTTTTCAGTTGTGTTTATTTGATAGATAGGGTTTGCATGTACTTATGATTTTATAGCTACTATTTATTAATTATGGGTAGAAATACTGATGTAGCATGTAAAATTCTAAGTTGATTTATCTGTTTTGTTTGTTTGTTTGTTTTTCAAACTCTATTTTCAGGACCATACATGTTATGTCAAGATTTCCTGGAGAATTTGTGAGGAATTCTGTTATTTCTGATAATAGTCTTTATTCTAACCTAATGTTATGATGTTAATATAAGGACTCTGAATTATTTTTTGCTAGTATTTTCTGGCCTATTTGTCCATATTTGCTTTTTTACCTTTTAAAAGTGAGTTTCTTGTAAATAGCATATAGTTGGGTCTTGCTTTTTGTAAACAAAGTATTCTCGAAATTCTTATCTTCTAACTTTTATATTTAGATGATTAACATTTACTATAATTGTTTACAAAGTTGAAGTAGGGTCTATAATCTTGCTAGCTGCTGTTTTTTGCCTCATCTGTTTCCCCCTTTCTCGTTTACTGGGTTATCTTAGGTTACTAGTTTAATTTTGAATAAATTTATTTTTCCTATTGTTTTATTACTAGAACTGAAATTAGTATTTACCAGAATAGAATAGAATAGAATAGAATAGAATAGAATAGAATAGAATAGAATATATGTACGTATATATTGATATATATTCTATATATACACATATATTCCCTAGAGTCTACCTGTAATACCATTTCATATATGGTATAAAGACTTGAGAGTAGTACTCCCACTTTTCTCCAGCTTGTGATATACTTGCCATTCATTTCAGCTTTGCATATTATGAACACATACTCATTTGCTTCTGTTTTCACTTTAGCTGTCCTTTAGAACAGTTAATACTAAGAAAAATGATCTTGCATTTCTAACATTATTTATTTATTTATTTATTTAGTTTTCCTGGTTTCTGTTTTGTGTCATATTCCTTCTGCCTAAAGAACTTGTTTTAAGGGGTCTTCTACTGTAGGTGTCCAACAGTGAATTCTGGTTCTGTTTACCAAACAACATCTTTATTTTTCTTTTATTTAAGAAATGTTCCCATTGGGTATAAGTTCTGAACTGCAAAATTTTTTCCACAACATTTCTTTTTATCATTTGAAAGCAGTTGCTTCATTACATTCTAGTTTGATAAGTGTCTATTATAATTATCTTTTAAAAAAATCACCCTCTACCTTATTACCTACATGGTTGAGTTTTTGTTTTTGTATTTACTTTGTCATTCACTTGGTGAATCCTCAGCTTTGATTTCTTCCACATTTTTTCTGCTTATTTTCTCACCTTTCTTCAGGTGTCTGTTATAATTTTCTGAGTGTTCATGTCTTTCCTTTCCTTCAAGGCTCTTGTTTGGCTCTAAATCTTTGATAAATTTGTGATCTCTCTGACCCAGGTCTAAACTGATTCAAGAAATGTAGTGATCATACAGCCTGCCTGGACTTTTTTTTTTTTTTTTCTTTATCCAATAAGTAGGAAAGATGCTGTTTTCAGTTTTTCCACCCCTGAGTGGAAACAAAGAATCTACTACATAATTGTTGGTGAATATATCTCATTTAATTGATATGGCACACCTTTATTAAAGTTATTTCCTGATATTTGGATGCTAGATTTCTTAGTATTTGTTTTGCTATTAATATTCAAACAATATCATTTAGACATACGTCTGATACTCTTATCTAAGTAGGATAAAGGATCAAAAATATTGTCGTAGGCATTTTATCATTTGAAGGATTTTATCATTCCCATCCTGTTTTTCAGAAAGCCTCTGATAATTAACCCACAAACTCATAGATGGAATTTACAGGTTACAAATTTAGAACTTTAGAGAAACTTTTTATGGCTATAAATAACAGCTGTCCATCACAGCCTGGTCCTGGCACTGGCTTGGGGTACGTGATATTCATGTAGTAAAGGCTTGGCCTTTCTGTGACCAGCTATAACTGCATAAAGCTCTGTCAGAAAGGAAGGCCTGGGGCAGGCTTCTGTCAACCCTGGTAAACCCCACCAGGCTGTTCAGCAGGGCAGTTCTCTAACAGATGATAAAGGTACTTTAAGAGCATTTTTGACATTTCCTGCCTTAGGAGTTCTAGACCAAATCTAAATCACAGACCAATGACACTTGCAGAATGTGACAGCACAGACTGAACATGACAAAGATGAATTTTGGATAAAGGCTACTCCTAATTACGGTGCTGGCAAATACAGAGCCATCAACCTTTGAGTTTTTTTCTTTCTCTTTTTCTTTTGGTACTGAAGGGAATTCTGTGGCTGGTACATTTAATTCTGAATTAAAGTGTTTAATGTTTTACAAAGCAGTTGCTGTTTAAACTGCCAATAATATTTAACATAATTTGCTCACCATTCCCCAGCCCCATGCAGAATAATTTGTAATGCTAAGCCCTTTTAGTACTCCAAAAACGGCAGATAAACTTTTCTCATTTGCTCTTAATTTGGTCACACAGGATAATACCAACTTCTGAAGGCTTTTTAAACTGCTTTTGAGAATGTGTTCATGTGAGTGTCACCTCTAGACCCTCCGCTGCTTGTCACCATCAATAATCATTTCTGATCCGAAGCATCCTTAATGCATGTGTTCATCTGGCATTCTCCTCAGTGTAAAGCACATTCATGTCTATTAATTTTACTCCCCCCCCCACCCCCAATTTTTAAAGGGAGCTGCAGATGCTCGGCTATTAAGGAAAAGCTATTAGAAGCTAACACCTTCTCTCCCTGGAGACTGGCATCATAGTCAGTCTCCAAATGTGACCCCATTTCACATTATCTTCTGTAACATGATGTATTATTATGACTTCTCCCAGCTTCTCTTTAGAGCAGGGAGCACTGTTATGAGCTGATGATGGGACTCTGCCTGTGGACTGAGCTATAGGGGCCTGAACTCTGAGACTGATGTTTAGGGTTCTCTCTCCCCATCCCCTTTATCTTTTTCTGACCAAATCTTTCTAGATACCCTTGGCTGGCTTTGTGTCCTCGATGTTCCTTCCTCAGTCTCCTGAATGCTTTGTGCTTAGACTCCAAGCACAAGCCACCATACTGGACAGAACTGACTTTTAGATATTAAGTTGTAGAGTGTGACTCCAGTTTGTGGGCAGGTGAGGCTTCAGGTGAAAAATGCATTATTTTTAATTATTATAGGATTATAGGAGACAAAGGGGACAGACAGAAAGCATGTTGAGGGGTGGAACACCAGTCTGGCAAGTAGAGTCTCCTGTGAGCATCCTTGATGGACCCATGTGTCTATCTCCCCACATGATTCCCCTGAGGATTCTGAGGCACCTCATGGGTTCACCCCATCTTATCCATGTTTATATTTGAGAAGACAGAAGTCAGAAAGCAATGCTGGCTGAAGATGATAAGACCTTGGACCACCTGGACTGCAGCTCTCTTTGGTGCTCTGCCCAGGACTTTCATCTTTGCTTGGACATGGACACTAAACTCCCTGACCTGGAGGGAACAGAACTGCACAAGAAGACCAATGGAGTCAACTAACCTGGACCCTGGGAGCTCCCAGAGATTAAACTACAAATCAAGGAACAAATATGTGCTGTCCCTATCCCCCCACACCTATGTAGCAGATATGCGGCTTGGTCTTCATGTGGATCCCCCAACAACTGGAGCGGAGAATGTCCCTGAGTCTGTTGCCTGCCTTGTGGATCCTGTTCCCCTAACTGGGTTGCCTTGACTGGCCTCAGTGGGAGAGGATGTGCTGAATATTTGATGTACCTGAGTGTGTTGTAACCCAGTGGGGATCCTCCCCCTTCTCTGGGGAGAAAAGGAGGAAAGGTGGGGAAGGGACTGTCTGAGGTGGGGCTGCAAGAAGTGGGCTGTGATTGGGATGTAAAGCGAATGAATGAATGAATGAATGAATGAAAATAAATAAATAAATGGAAAAATAGTTTCTATGGGGAATGCTTATGAAAACCTGTCTAACAACAATGTCAAATTAGACACAGATGAGGAAACCGAGGATCTGGCAAGTCACAGCTTGTTCTGGAGACCCTTTATGATGGGAATAGGAGTCAGTTTGATTCTTTCTGCTATAAATAGCTGTGCTTCCTGTTTCTCAACAGCTCATCTTAGAGGAGTTTTGAGTCAGGCAAAAATGTAAACAAAAAAACCATACTGCCCTATACAGTTTAGACGACTGTTACTGACCACTCTCTGGTTGTCTCTTCTGTGAGACTGATTCCTTCATTTTCTCAAGAATGAGTGCTTAAAAAAATCTAAGTAATTAAGGCATGGGACAATAAATATCTCAAGAATATAAATAATTTATGATATGACTTTGAATCAATACATTTTTTGTATCATTATAATGATCATTTTTTTCCTGGTAGTTCTATTTTTTCTGTACACCTCAAATTAAAATTTTATTTTACATCCACATGATATTGCTTGTAATTTAAAACTGTCATTTGAGTCCACTCAAAGACTATGGATCAAACTTGATTAGGCTAAAAATAAAAGTAATATCTTCAACCATTTTCACACATTGTATTGAGAGTCTGTGATTCACCTCTCTCTCATAGGTATGTACTGTTCAAATAAGTGTCTTTCTGAAGTGGAAATTTCTCTAGAAATTCAGTTGTGTCATGTGATGTTTTTCCAGAATCTGTCTTATGAGAGGATGTTTTGCTGAAGCAGACATATGAAAGGATGTACAATGTCTGGAAAGAGTAAAAGGAGAACCCCACAGACAGTGAATGACACTCTTGCATTGGTTCACCTTGTGCCTTACAACACTTTGCTGGTTTTTGCTGATCTTCACTTGTCATGACTTCGTGACCTCATGACTTTGTTGAGAGAAAATCATCAAAGAACTTCTTGTATTTCAGCTGCTTCTTGCCACTTCCACAGACTTGCATCAATTCGGTGGAGCCTCTCAGTATCTTCTGAATTGAACTGATGCTTCTGATTTGTACTTGGTGTTTGCTAACTGGACTGAACTATTGCTACTGATCCATGTTTGATGTTTTGAACTGAATTGTGAATATCCTGACAACAAAGATTGGAATCACTCCAAAGAACTACATCTAAGCAGGTCCGCATCTTCCTTGTCCTATTCACCATCTTCTTCTGCTACCTCTGGTGGGTAGGCTAGAAGGGCAGTTGAAGCATTTAAGAACCCCAATTAAAGTGGGTTTTGAAAAATCTAAGCTTACATCTTTCCCTAAGTTCTAGCACAAAGATTGGAAGATTTGGACACTTGTATTCATTTTTGATGTCTGTGTTGCACACTTTTTTTTTTTTCTGGAAGAAAACAATCTGATATCTCTTAGAAGCATGGCTGTGTATGTCTCTGACCCCAGGGGACTGAATGTGAAGACTCTTCAACATTATCTGCAACAGAAAAGATAAAAGAAAACCAAATGCACATCGAATTGTGTGTTGATGCAACATGACAAGTTAAATGTCAAAAGCAAGCGTTGGATTTAGTTGTCACATTGTTCCATTACAAAGTGCTGCATACCCACCTGATATTACAAATCACACGTGGTTTCACATGGAAGATGCTCTCTGGGCTGCTTTTGAGTCATGGTCTTACACTATATTCCAGGGTGACCTTGAATTCACAGCAAGCCTCCTTCCTCAGCTTTCTGGTTTGGGCTATTACGATGAGTTGTCAGTGAAGGATGGTTAACTTTGCCTTTTGTCATCTTTGAATGGTTTTACTTGGTCTAGCAAGTATGCATGACTTTGCAGTTATAAACATGAAATTAATAAAATAAGAAGAATCAAGTCACAAGGTGAATTCAAGATTGGGGATAGAAGTACCTATTTTATATTCAAAGAATACTAAAAGTTAGCCATACTCCTGTTATAGGAGAGGTTACCCCCAAGACTAGTCACTAGAGTATACAGCAAGATTTTGTACTTTTGAATTACAGGCTTATAGTGTTGAAGTGTTCTTACACACAACCCCAGGAAGGCATTTGCATGTTAACGTCTCTCAGTCTCTGCAACAAAGACTACTCTCCAGTTATTATAGAATCATGATTTAAACAGAAGATATGGATGGCAGAACAGATAGCAGATAGGGAAGCCAAGGTTTGATTAAGAAAGTCTCTCACCCAAAATGTACTGTCTTTCCCATATTTAAAAAAAAAAAAAAAAAACCTCTGCTGATTTAAGTGTCTGATAATTCAGTTGATAATAGTTTCGAAAGCCTGCAGAATAGATTGATTTTTCTGACTTTGCTCAATTTGTTAGAGCCTTTCCTGCCCATCAAAGAAAAGTCCTTGTTTTAAATTAAGAAACAATTAAAATCAGTTCTATCCATAAGAATCTTAAAGCTGCAGCAGGACCCTTAGCTTTGCAGAGATGACTTTCCCAGAGTTCTGAGGCCTTGGCGTGAAACACGAGTGGAGGATAAGGCTGAGCAGGGTTGTCTGGTGACAGCGCTCACGATCATTCTTGACAGTTTAGTGGTTTGACTTAGTGGTTGTCATCAGGCTACTCCCTCTGTGGTTTCTCATACAGTGAATGTCATCACCAAAGTTTTTAAGGTGCAGTTGGAACAGGGGAATCATGGCTTCTAATCCTGTGGATGTAACTATTAAAAATTTGGTTCTGTTGATTGACTTTTTCATTCTGATTTAAACTGGGCTACTGCCTGGTAAGTCAGGCGATCTCTGATTGGATGCCAGCCATGGGGACTTTAGCCTTATTGAATACTTGGTAGATTTGTATTTCTCTAAACATTTTTGTGCTTCCTCTGGGATAATTTGATTCTTGGGGTAGGACTCACCCTTTTGATATATTCTGAGGTTGATCTCTAGAGAATGGGTATACACACATACACACACACACATGCACACACACGCACACATGCACACATGCACACACACACACACACACACACACACACACACACATACACACCCCACACCTCCCCCACACACATGTAGGGCTGTGAAAGGAGTCTCGGTTTTGGTCAAACGCTGGCTGGAAATAGCCGGAGACCCAACAGGTGTCCATTGCCTGTGAGGGATGGGCATCTATTCCACTGCTCTCAGAATCCAGGCTCCTAACACGTGGAGTGGAACTCCATTGACCTGCACTGTTCAGTCATGGTCAGGGCAATGTAGTGTCCCCCCCCCCCCCCCCAAAGAGCACTGGTAGAGGGTGTGACTAAAGGCCTCAGGCCCTAGAGAGATTTAATTTACATACTAATGAGATACCTGAAGGCCAGAGGGCATAGCCAATTAAGCATTCTTCCCCAGCCCCCCTTTCTCTCTCCCTATTTAACTCAGGTCTGCCATGAGTTTCACGGGGGGGGGGGGGGGGGTGTGTGCACCCCTAGACCATCTACATTCACCATGGACAATAAACTCTTGGAAACCCACGGACTCCCTCGTGTCTATTGTGGCTTGCCATCTTGTGACCATGGAGGACTTCCTTGTGACCCAGCCGCTGGTCCACTGTGGCATTTTTCACACACACACAAGTGTACACACAAATTCCTAGCCAGGTGTGACCACTGGTTTTGCTCTCTCTGCTATCAGCTGCTTCTGTTCCCTTTCCCAGGTCATTTTTCACACATGCTTAATTTGTCAGTTCTTGCTCAGCCAAAAATTCAAGGGATGCCTGGAGCTTCTAAGAGTCCCCTTTAGGAACTCTGTGCTGATGACTGTTAGTTATGATCTGAAACTTAGTTCTGCTACTTCCTTTTGTTTTAGTTGTTTAAGATGAGACTCTTTAGCATACTGGAATTTATTTATTTATTATTTCTTTCTTTATTTATTGATAGATTGAGACAGGGTCTCACTATTTGCTCTGTCTGTCTTGGAACTCACTATGTAGCCCAGGCTGGCCTCAAACTCAGAGATCCACCTGCCTTTGCCTCCTGAGTGCTGAGGTTAAAGGCATGTGCCCCTACACCCAGCTGGAAATGGAAGTCTTAGAGTCTCAGTCTCATAAGGCCAGTTGGTTCCCCAATCCCAGCCTATATCCTACAGTGACACCGTATCCCTTAGCAAGGCCCTAAAGTTGAGGAGTCCAAACAGGAGTTTAACAGTTCAGGTCTAAAAGAAGTAAGATGGCCAGGTGACAAGAAATAAGGTAGCACCTGCCATGTGTCCTTGCAGACTCTTGGTATAATGAGATGTCACCTTCTGATCATTGCTAGTATAACAGGAAGCCACATCTTCCCTGGTCCCTGGTTGTCTTCAAGCTCATTTCCCCTCTGTCCCCTGCCTCCAGCTATCCTGACTTCCACCCTTTCTGAGACAGTGACTACTCTGCTCTACAATCTTGGTGATAGTTGCATCTCTAACATGTAGTGAGAATTCTGGATTTTCGGTTTATTTAAAAAGCACAGAAATATTATAATAATATGTTTTTGCTTTAATCCCAGGTGTGGGATTATGGGGCTGCCTCAGACTGTCTGCAGCAGCTGACTATGATTTGCCTCGAGCTCTAGGAGAGGCATGGTTTTGGCAGCTGCAAATAGTTTCTACAGTTGTGTGATGTTTGGAATTCTGGGAACTTTTCAGAAGGAATATAAATGATAGAGCCCTGATAAGAGGCCATTTAGGAGGACTGGTTGTGGTTTGTTAGTAGTGCTCAAAGAAGAAACAAGAAGCAAGAAATTAGATTTGAGGATCTCTCCCTGTCCATCTCACCAACTCTCTTCCCTCTCCCTGTCTCTGTCCCTGTCTCTGTCCCTGTCCCTCTCCCTCTCCCCAACTCTCCCTCTTCCACTTTCTCCCCTCCCTCTCTCCTAGCTCGTGATAAGGGGTGAAACCAGGGGATAAAGGGTAGCAAAAGAAGACCTTACAAAGTGGCAAAGACAGCTACCGTAATGTCACTTCTTTAGCATGCTAAGCCTGCCTTAGGCCCAACCTCTCCTTCAAAGCATTCACACTGGTGTGATAACAGGAGGCATCATCATCTTTGGGTAACTAAAACCAGAAAGGCCACCTTAGATCATGGTGTGATCCAATACCTCATGGGAAATGTCATTTACAAAAGTTTAGTTCACATTATATTTTAAAAAATCAAGTGTAAAATACATGAAGGATCTGTGTGATGAGTCTGCCAATGTGAACATTTGCCATATAAGCCCAAGAACCCCAGTTTAGATCTCCAGAACCCATGTACACACACACACACACATACATACATACATACATACATACATACATACATACATACACATACACACATACACATACACTCACACACGCAATATACATACACATACATTCACACCATATACACATGTTGGCACAGCAAACATAATCACACATATACTCTCTGACACACACAAAAATTATAAAAATATGAAACTAATTTTTATCCTTTTCTTGCAAATTTCAGATTTCAATTTTCACCATACACTGTACTTTAGGATAATAAAGGATAATCCTGTGTTGATAATTTAGGGAATGTAATTTTTACAGCAAAATCCAGTAGTTGCTAGATGGTGGTGGTGTATGCTTTTAATCCCAACACTCGGGAGGCAGAGGCAGGTGAATCTCTGAGTTTGAGTTCAGCCTGGTCTACAGCATGAGCTCCAGGACAGCTAGAACTACACAGAGAAACACTTTCTCTCAAAAGCAACAACAACAACAACAAAATCTAGTGGTGGTGTACTATGACATCCTGTGTCTCACATGTTGTCTCTACTACATACAGCTGTTTACTTAAAACAGTGTCCAAGTCTTTGTGAGTTTTTTGCAAGAGCTGTTCTCAAGCACCAAACAGTGTAGACTTTTTATCTTACCATCCACTTGCTCTGGCAAAGCTGTCTGTCTGTTGTTACCTGGTCAGCCATGATCTCATCGTTCCCAGCTTAACTAGGTTATCAAGTTGTTCTCTAGCTCTCTCACCAGCGTGGTAAAATCCCACGGCCTTGCTAAAATATTTATTTTAGCATTTGCATCACACCACAGATAACCAAAGGATTGAAGACAAACCATCTATGTGATGACAGCTCTTTGGGTTCTGGTGGACAGTGACATTATGTTTGAAAGGAAACTAATCTTACAAGTAGCTGGCTCTCTGAATATTTTTTTTAATTTTTAAAATTTTTTAAAGTATTATAATTTTTAGTATTATAATATAATTATTATAATATTTAGTATAAATTAGTATTTATAATTTTTATTTCCCAATGAAACACAATGAATGTGGACACTTGATACTCAAGAACACAATGCATCCCTGTGTGTAAATGTGTGTGAATGTGTGTAAATGTATGTGTAAATGTGTGTGTGTGTGTGTGTGTGTGTGTAATATGGTCTTTATTATTGGATGTTACTCCAGAAGACTAGGAGATCTGAACCTCTGGATCACAGCCAAGATTTGATAAAAAATGTTTGCAGGACAAGAAAATGCGATAGATACTCGGGGGGTGGGGGGAGGGTCCTTGGCAGAGGGGCCTCAGCACATGAGATCACTGTGGTGGTGTTGCTCTGACTCCTTATGATCATCATGCTGGTTCACTGGCATCCCTTCCTGCTACCTGCTGGTGTTTGGTGAGATGAGTGTACCAGCCAGGTATGGTGTTAGCTCATGCCTGTATCCCCATAAACATTTTACTAACCGCAGTGACTTGACAGGTTCTAGAGTCATCACCATGGAGACAAAGCTCTGGGCACATATTCGAAAGACTGTCTAGATTACATTGATTGAGGTGGGAAGACCCACCCTAACTGCTATACTGAGTGAAAGGAAGAAAGCAAGCAGAACACCAGCATTTATAGCCCTTTGCTTTCTGAAGGTGGAGACGTGGAGAACAGCGGCCCTCAAGCTCCTGCCATGCCTTTCTGCCATGATGCACTGTATCTCTTAAATCATAAGCTGAAACAAGCCCTTTTTCCCTTAAGTTTTGGTCAGGTATTTGATCACAGTAATTAGAAAGGTAGATGTAGGTCAACATCTTCCATCAAAAAGTCCCCAAAGCATGAATAAAATATTTATGTAAAAGTCCTACAGCTGGAAGACACAGTAAGTAGACTCCGTGGCCTGCTGTCCCCTTAGGCAGTAATCCAATGCCCACAGACCTCAGTTTGTGTAAGATGGTTTCTGACCAAGCACTTCATCTTCACAGTACCAGTGGCCTCAGTTTCTGGGGCCTCCTTAGCACCAACCTTGAGTTAGAAAAAGAGGATCACTCCGGCAGACTGGTTCACTCTGTACCCTGGGTGCAGCAATAATCCAGCTTCAAGAGCTATCAGTCCAACTCAGACCTCATTTGCATTTCACTGCCCATTGTGATCTAGTTCAATCACAAAATACAATAACTCCCAAAGCAAAACAAACAAACAAACAAACAAACAAACACAACAGAAACAAAATCAAATAAATAAAAGACCTAAGCCTTTTTCCTAGGCGCTTTTGAGGAAAATAAAAGTTCATTTATAGATATATGAAAATGTGAATCAGGGGTTCATCAGTCTTAGGACACACCCAGTGCTTTCCATATTGAGACCCCAGGATGTCTTTTCCAGAAGGTGCAGCCCCAGCTCTGCTCTGGCCTCCTCTGAATTCTGGCAACCAGCACAAAGCTCGCTCTGCATTCACACGCTGATGGCCATTTTCTTTCTTCCTGTGCCAGGATTGGTCACAGCTCCTCTGCACTTGGCTCCTACCGGCTTCAGATTTTAGAACAGAATGAAGGCAGACTGTTAGAAAGATCCTGAGCCTGACGCAGTCTGTCCTGCTTGTGTCTACTTGTCAGGGAGCTGATCCCAGATCCTGGCCCTTGGCAGGAGCCTCAGATCTCAGCTCTGCTTCCCTGGGCTCTGACTATCCTTCTGCACTCCTGGGTGTTAGTTCATAAGCTGAGGGGCCAGAGAGATGGCTCAGTCAGTAAATTGTCTGCTTCACAAACATGACCTAAACCCCATACTCAGCTATGATCACGTGCATGTGTCATGTGTTACCTGAGTGTCATGGTAGAGGGGGTGGGAGAAGAGAAGGGAGGAGAGAGAGAGACAAGAGACAGAGAGACAGAGAGAGACACACAGAGACAGAGAGACAGAGACAGAGACAGATATCTAGAGCTAGCCAGTGAATGGAACTGCTGGGATCAGTGAGAGACCCTATCTTAAAAGATAAGTAGAAATCAACTCAAAAAGATCATAGACCAATCTCTGCCTCAGATGCAGATGCTGACAAAATACACTACACACATGCTCTATACCTGTCTATTATCTATCTATCTATCTATCATCCATCAATCATTTGTCAATCATCTATCTTCATTTATCAACTATCATCCATCTATCATTTATCTATCATCTACCTTCATCTATCTCTCAACTGTCTATTTATATCTATCATCTATCTACCCATCCATCTCATCATCTATGTATGTATGTATGTATGTATGTATGTATATATGTATGTATCATCTATCAGTCATCTATTTATCATCTATATTTACCTATCGTCTCTATCATCTATTTTTAATCTATATATCTATCATAATCTACATCTATCTATCCACCTATCAATCATCTTCTATCCTCTAGCTTGATCTAGCTATTATCTATTTTCTATCATCAATCAATCAATCAATCAATCAATCATTTATCTAAAATAGAACCACAGAATAAGATAGAATTATTATAGAAGGCCCCCTGTATTCAATTCAATGTTCAGATCTTATGTTGCTCTCAATAATTCAGTCATTGTTGGTGTTTTCTAGGACTTCAATCACGATTTTATTTCTGTCCTCTGTACATTCATTCAGTAGTTTATTCACATTCTCTTTGAATTCTTCAAACTCTTTGAACGTGTTTATAATTGCTCTTTTGAATTCCGTGTCTTGAGATTTGTCTAAATTGTTCTTGTTGGGGACTGTTACTGTGGGATTGAAGAGCTCTGGGGAGACATACTGTCTTGGTTTTTTATGTTGCTTTGTTCTTGTGATGGAACCTGAGCATCTAAAGTTAGGTTGTTGATTGTTTGTTTTCATGTGAGTTCTTGGCCCACAAGGTTAGAATCTTGACTCACAGCATCAGGCTGAGTTGTTGGCAGAATCCTGAGGAGACAGAGCTAAGGTAGTGGGTCTCTTACAAGGGCCATGTAGGCAGCTAGTTGTCTAGGTAGCTTGGAGTTGTCCTGAAGGGGTAGAGTTGAGAGAAACAGTTCTTTTGCCAGGGTCAGTCATGTTGGCTGGGTGCTTAGAAAGGGTCCTGGTTTGGATTGGGTGTATACCCAGAGCAAAATAAGCAGCAGTATCTAATGGGGGTACAGGGATACCTTGTGAACTGTGTAGCACTGAAGAAGCCTGCAACATGGGATCCCAGTGAAGGTAGGCAGGGTCTTAGGGGGAATAAGGAAGAGAATTCTAAATTTGGAGAACCTCAAGAAATGCAGGCAGGATGCTGAATAGTCTAGAAAGAAGGAAGAAGATGGACTGACCTTGTGGTGCAGCCAACATGGGGTCCTAGGAAAGGCTGAAGAGACATTAACTGGCCTAACAATATGGTTGGTGCTTGTGCATGGTAGGGTGTTGGCCTCTTTTCTTCCTTTCAAGTTGTTTATGTCAGGTATCCTGTTCCAGCTAGAAGATAACTAACATATTGAGGATGGATTGGTGTCTTCCCTAGACTACATGTTTAAAACCTGGGTTTTTAAAAAGTATATTTTACCTGCAATAAAATTTATTCCTTTCCAGGTGTTTCTATCTGTGAGGTTTTGCAGACAAATACAGCTGTGCACCACCATTACGATGCAGACTTCTCTGCTTCCCACTGTGATGATCAATACCAATTATGTGCTTGGCAACATCTGGATTCACATAGCAGATACACCTCTGGAAATGGGTGGGATGGAACTCCAAGATTTATGCAAACAGGATGGGAAAACCTGCCTTAAACATGATGGCACCAATGAAAATGAAGACAGGGAACATTCATCTCTCTCTGCTTCCAGACTGTGGATACAATGTAACCATTTGCCTGCCTGATACTCTGGCCCGGTGCCTTCCAAAGCCATAATGGATTGGGCAGTCAAGCCATTTCTTCCTTAAGTTGTTTGCCAGATAGTCACAACAAGAAAGGTACTTGATACACCCATCACCCCAGAAAGCCCTCCATGGGCTTTCGTAGTCCATCTTTCCCTAACCTTTACTTCACCACTGGCTGCAGTTAATCTGCTTCCTGTCTCTAAAGTGTTGCTTTCCAATGTTCTCTAAGTACAACCATGCACTGTGCAACCTTTGCATGTCTAGGCTCGTCCACACTCAGCATGATGCTTTTGTGATGGGTCTGTGTTGTTTTATGAATCAGTAGTTTGTGCACGGATGTGTGAGATGTCTCCACTTTGGGGTGGTTATAAATGAAGCATCTGTGAATGTCTGCCTAGTGGTTTGCTGTGCGTGTTCCCGTGCTGTGCCATATGCCGAGGGCCAGCGCATCATGGTGAAGTCACACATTTCTGCCTCAAATAGCTTTATTAGAGCTGGTGTCTGTGTTATACCCCCACTCCTGGATTATTGCTCAATGTGATGGTTATGTTTGTCAACTTTATAGGATTTAAAAACTCATCCCTTCATTCTTCTGGATACATTAGTTTTATCTGACTATAATAACCCTGAACCAACTCTACACAGCAAACCTTCTTTACAGATGAGAGAATGGCTTCCAGAGGCCATGTTCTCACCCACTGGGGTCTCCAAGCTCTGTGCACCCACATGGATGTGTATTCATATTTATTAATATTCATGGCTTCTTGGGGGGAAAGCAAAGTCTCTCTCCTGGGATTATTTCTAGTTTGCACTATCCTAGAATGAGGAGATGCAAATAACTTCCTGGGGGTCAAGTGCAGCCTGCACAGTGTGTTTCTGTATCACAGGACTAAGAATGGTTTATATATTTTTAAAAGACTGTTTTTTTTTAAAAAAAGATCATTCAACAGAATCTATACATGGTAGACACAGCCTAAAATAGTGGCCCTCTGTCCCCTGTGGGTATATGAGCCAGACAGTGCAAGAGGATGAAGCAACCTGAAGCACAGGGACTGCGTCACTTCAGAGTGAGGGGCCAGTTGAGCAGCTTGTATGTCTCCCTTCCCCAGCCTGTGCTTCCTGGGAACAGGAGTCCCTCATGATTCAGGTTCCAACTCAGCCAGGCCAGCATTTTGCTGGCCTCCAGAAACTAGGTGGCATCCACATGGTTGTTTTCTATGAACAACTTCAGGCTCAAATTGTTTTGCACATCTTCTCTGAACCTGGGTCTGTTCCTCTGACTCTTTCTGTGTGTAAGTCACGTGCTTTTGCGTCAGCAAGGTGCCACTGCTATGAACCATGTTTCTTCAGTAAGTCGCTCTAGCCAACCAGCCTGCAAAACCAAAAGTCTATCTAGGATACATCCCTTGGCTGTGGTGCTCAGTGTCTGTAGGGCATGGTATCCTTATTACTCCAAGAAGCCATTCACATCATAGAGACGCTAACTAATTTTACCCCTTCAGAGACCTATATACCTTCTGTAGGATGGCAGATCTGGTCAGGTGATCCTGGACTTTGGCAGAGAGGGAGGACTCACCGTTACCAAATTCTAGAATGGCTTTGGTCTCAGGTCCCACTGTGTGTTGGTAAGTCAAATCCCTTCAGTAAGGCTCAGTTTCCCTGTGGTAAAGAATAGACTATATTTCTGCTTTTCATGGTGGGGCAGTTGAAGCTGTAATTAAAATAAAATTGGGTTAAGTTTTATTTTATTTTTATCTTATCTTGCATATGTGTGCTCATGTGCGTGTCTCTGTGTGTGTTCGTGTGCATCTGTGTGTGTGTGTGTGCGCGCGCACGTGTATGTGTGTGTGTATAAGACAAGGTTTCAGATATCCTGGGCTGACCTTAAACTCACCATGAGGCTAGCACTGATCTTAAACTCTTGATCCTCTTGATTCTTTTTCCCCAGTGCTGGAATTACAGATCCACACCATCCACTTTGTCCATTATCTGAGGAGATGATGTGACTATTGTGGGTATCTGGTAGTTGCCCAGCTGTGTATGCCGATAAGCACCAGAAAGGTTTTTATTTTGGTGCCGATGACCAGACCCAGGGCTTTGCATGCACTGGGCAAGCACTCTATAATGGAGCTGCATTCTGCACTTGGGAATTTCAGCGCCTCTCACGAGTGTGTCATCAGAACTGCACACTTGGATTCTCACAGACAAGAGAAAGAAAGCACGGAAGCACCCACTGGAGGACCATGACATCATGGCTTTCTGTGAATGCTTTTGTGGCAGCCAAAGGGAGAACTAAGGGGGAGAGTTTAGTCATTGGTAGCCCTCTAAATATCACTTTGCTAAGGGCAATGAATCTGCACCTCAGCAGCCTCCACACAGGGAGCTGCAGCCTGTTCTGCCAAAGCTGCCAGGTGTGGGTTCCTCCACATTGTGTCCTCCTCACAGTGGCTTCTTAGGGAAGAGCTAAAAGCTTGAGATGCTTGTACCTAGCTATATCTCTGCATGTATTTGCTTAAGTACCATTATAATTAAAATAACCCATAGTGATTCTGGGGCCCCATGCACAGTAGACACTACATTCCCCTTCCAAAATGATGTGCGCACAACCCGAGCATCAGTTCTCTAAGTCAGACACTGAACCACCTGTGAAGGGCCAGCTGTGACTCTCCAGGGTTTGGAATTTAGCAACACACCATTGGAATGATTTGACTCTGAAAAGCAGCTGCGAAGGATACACAGACATGCCTGTGCCCTGATAAAACTTTATTTATAAAATCACATTCAGCCAAAGGTTTCCTCTGCTCCTTGTCTCAAAGATCCTAGCACATCTTTCTCCCTAGACTTGAGACCACTTTTTATTCAACCCAGGGTCTCATGAATGCAAGTCAAGCACTCTGCCAGGGAGGCATCAGCCCCCACCCCCAACACACACGCCTTATTTTCTAGGGGACAGAGTCTCACTAAAGTGTCCAGGGAGGTCTTGAATTTGTGATCATGTTGTCTCAGCCTCCCTGAGTGCCTGGCTGGCCTTGGGAGTATTCTCAACAAGCTGTAGACCTTGTCTTCTGTCTCCTCAGAGCACCCCTGCTCGCTGCTGTCCAAGCTCTCTAAGCTCTCACAGGCATTCATTGGGAGGATGGATGAATGGCTCTCCAGCAGCCATAGTGAGAAGAGGGCTTGCTCCTCCTTGGGCCTGGGTTTGTCTGGGCTTTTCTGGTATCTGCCCCACGACTGCCTCTGTGCTTGCAGGAGAGCCATCCCTGCCCCCAGTCCACAGCTTGCCCACATTTGGAGGCTGTTAGAGGAATCAGCCTGCAGCCTGCAGCCTGCAGCCTGGCCTGGCCGAGCTGGCCCTTTTATCTTTCTTTATAAATCACCCTCTCCCTCCTCCTGATCCTGCCTGTCCAGCTCCTCTGAACCTCCTCCAATTTGTCTCTAGTGAGCGGTGCAGAGTCCTGCCTGCGAGGCCAGGTGTGGCTGTTGTGGGGCTCGCTGAGAAGGAGGGCCCCTCTTCCATCTGCAGGCAAGCGCCTTTGCCTGCGGTCCACGCCTTTGCTGGGCTCTGTTGGCTGTAGCCCAAGAAGTTTCCTTACGGAACAGTCATTCAGCATTTATTTCCTGAGCTTCATGCTCAAGTGCCAGGTGGGAAGACTGGGAACATGTGCAGCCTCCTTATATGCTTTACAAACGCCATGGAAGAAACCAGTGGAGCCTGGGATGGACCTGGCAGGGAAAGCAAGTCCTCTGAAAGGCGCTTCCCTGCCTGGGCCTGATCAACGAACAGAGCCTACTGTGAATATAGTGGAGAGCGAGAATCCATGCAGAAAAATAGCGCGTGCAAAGGTCCTGTGGCTTGAATAGGCCACTGAGCCTGACTTTTGAGGCCTGGGAGATCTGCTCTTAGGGAAGTTGGACACACAGTGCTCTGGCTGGAGCATTGAAGGCAAAAGCGCTCACATTGTGATGAACTTCATGACCGTCCTAATGGTGTCTACCTAAGGGCAAGGGCCATCTGCTCAATGCTTCATTAAATGTATTCGTATGCAGGGAAGACATTTTGCAGATAAAGAAACAGGCTCAGAGAGTTTCAGTAATTCCTTCAGTGCCACACTGCTTTAAAAGGAAGGATCTGAGTTTAATCCAGAGAAGTCAGACTCAGTGCCCTCAGTGTGAGGGCACTTAAAAAAAAGATTTATTTCATTTAAAAGTGTGTGTGTGTGTGTGTGTGTGTGTGCCACTTCCAAGAGCATAAAAATTAGAGTGTAGCAGCACAGAGAGGCCAGAAGCATCAGAGTCGGAGGTTGTTGTGAGCATTTTGAGGTGGATGCTGTAACCAGACGCCTCATGTTCCTGCACCATAGTCAGGGGGCAGAGAAGACAAGTGCTGCTAATCAGATGGATTTCTTCATTTTATCAGCTGGGGACTTCAGCCCAAAGAAGGGTGTCATCTACACTTAGGGAGGGTCATCCTGTTCTGTTGAATGTTTCTGGAAGCATCATCACAGACAAGCCCAGAGATGTGTTCCTATGGTGATTGCATGTCTTGCCAAACTGGCACTCAGGATCACTATCACGTGACAGGGGTAAAAGATTAGATCAGATGTTTGGCTCTGATGTCTGGGGCAGGGGCTTGCCTGTCCCAGATTAGGTGTAAATACAAGGAGCGGGCTGAGGACGATGTGTATTACACACGGATTGAGGAGTCCATGGGCACCCAGGGGTGGAGTCCTGGGCAAGAGTCGGGAACATGGAAGGGAAGCATGGTTGTGCTGTCTCTGGTCTGATGGTCTCACATCTCAGTAGCGGGGGCAGTGAAGTCTCTCCATTTCACAATCCCATCTACATCAGACAGCAGCCTCGTGAGACACACTTTGTATATGTGGAAATTAAGACCCAAGGAGACACAGCTACTTGCTCCAGATCTCATGGTAAGGCTGTGGTAGTTTAGGAAGCAAAATCTGTCTGTCAGTATGTATATATGTATGTAACATCTATGTATCTATGATCTATGTATTTATCATTTATCCATCATGTATGTATGTATCATCTATGTATCTATTATCTGTGTATCTATGTATCTATCATCTATTATGTGTATATGTATCATGTATCTATAATCCATATATGTATGTATATATATCTACCTATGTATATATTATTTATCTTTCATGTATGTATATATCTATCATCAACGCCATTTATCATGTATTCATATCTATCATTACCTATGCATGTATGCATGTATTGTTTCTATCATCTACATATCTATGTGTCAGTGTATATCATCTATTAATCTATCTATGTATCTATCTGTGCATCTATTATCTATTTATACATCTATTATTAATCATTATTTCAGGCTGGTCTCAAATTCAATATTTATCAGACTTCGAACCCCTAATCCTCCTGCCTCTCCCTCCATATTAAAGGTGTGTCACCTTACTAGCTTCACTGACATCATTTTAGAATCCAACAGCTGAAAGTTCTGTTAGATCTTCAGGCTGGACAAAACCCACTTCTTTTTCTTCTTGTCTGGAAAACGAGAGAAACAGGTGCTACTCTGTCTACGGAAGTTGTCTTCCAGCTGTGGGACGTAGGCCAGGGGGAAAGCCTCTTTGTTGTGTTGGCTTTGCTGGAAGGAAGAGATTCTCCTTGCCTAGCATTCAGACCCAGTAGAGATGCCCAAAAGCTTAGAGACCTGGAGGACCAGGAGCTGAGCTGCAAATGTGGGTTGCCTGGCCTCCATCAGCACACACAGATGTATTAGGTGGGAACAACTCCCTGAGGTCCCTCCCTGTCATCTCCTGGCCACAGCAGATCAGAGGTGTGAGAGCAAAGAGCATACTTCACAGATCCCTCATGCAGGATTGCTGGAATGGGCCTCAGCTGGGTGTGATGTGGAGAAGGAAGTGGCATCAAGTCAGAGTGGAGAAAAAGGTGAGCCCAGGAGAGAAGTGTGAAGGCCTGTCTGCCCTCTCCCAATGGTCCAGGAGAGACGTGGAGTGACAGAGGCCAGTATGTGAGGTCCTACCCTCTTTCCACTCTCCCTGATGTTTGAGCAGGACTCTGTACTGTGGACTGAGCTAACTTGGGCCATGTCTGCCGTGACCATGCCTCTGATTTCCCAGTCCATGCATCACAGCTTTGAGAGGCTCAGAAGGTACCTGACTCCTTTCTCACCATCCTCATAATGAACTCAGTTGAGCAGCCAGCCAGAGGCTGCCAGAGGCTCCAAGAAGCTGGTGGGTTGTGAAGTCTAGACAACCACCTGAATAGGGCTTCTCGATTCCAGAGGACTCGAGGAACAAAGCTCATTACCTCAGGTTGGAGAAGGAGAAGGTGAAAGCACAAGAGATTCTTCCAGGTTTTCA
This sequence comes from Arvicanthis niloticus, assembly GCF_011762505.2. Lineage (NCBI taxonomy): Eukaryota > Metazoa > Chordata > Mammalia > Rodentia > Muridae > Arvicanthis > Arvicanthis niloticus. The sequence continues at coordinate 165,564,307 of NC_047658.1, forward strand.
AGCTAAAGAAAGGAGGGGGCGGGTGGACACTTGCCCCAGTCCACTCAGGTCATTTACAGGCCAGCCAGGTGATCCCTTCTACCGACAAGAGCCCTTGTCGCACTGGGTTACCTAAATCTGGTGTTGAGCTCTTTCTCTGCCTGGATAGGCCCCCAGGTCGAATCCCTGGTGATGATTTCCCATGATGCCATATTCTTCCACATCTTTAAGGCTCTGCTTGTGTCCCAGATACCTGCCATTCTTCTTATCCAAGCTGTGTTCTGCCTGTGGGAAGCCTGGGCAGGCTCCTGTCCCACCCCGTACAACCCATGATCCCTTGCCCTGTCTCTCTGTGTCAACTCTTATACTTCCATATTTCAGGGCCCATATCTTCCTTTGCACCCGAAACACTTCTAGTTGACAGACCATCTCACATTCTGTTTAACGGACAATGGGTCTTCAGCGCTGCTCGCTGATTGACTGAGTAAACGGAAGGAGGACTTTGGTTATGAACTATATAATTGTTGATTGGCTGACTTGCTAAACTCCAGAGGGCCTGTCCCCAAGGTTTTCCTCCTAGTTTATACATCAGACCCTCCCATGTGTTCCTCTGAGCTGGAGACATCTACACAACTGCTTTATCCCACCTGGTTACAACTTACTAGCTTTCATTTGGGATTCTCTGGTATGTCTCTGTGGAAGCTCGCTCACCCTGGTCTCTGGGATGACTGGGACACGGTAAGTGATGCTGCTCAGTAGTGACTTCAGATGCTTGGCCTCATGTAAACATATAGGAAGCTCTGTCTGAAGGAGGGAAAATTGTGATCTGCTGCTCAAGCCCTGGGGTCAGAAGGCCAGAGCCAGCTGGCTTCTAGGACCTACCTTGCCTGTGCCAGCAGGTCCCAGAAACAACTTCCTGGTCAGGCCAGATGTCTTCCACAAGCTTCACCAACTTGTTCAAAGGAGACAGGAGTCAGGCCCTCCAGATTCCAAAGCTCAGAATGTGTCTCTTCTTGTTGCTTTTTCCAGGAATTTCAGCCCTGAAGAATTTCATTGTCTTGCAGGATGCTCAGAGGGATGTGTGTCCCTCCCTAAACAGGGCTGCTAAACTCCTCTTCAAAGAGAGGCATGCCCCTGTATCCCCTCAGCAGGCCCACACCCAGAGGAGAAAGCCTAGGTGCATCCCTGCAACCTAGACCAAGGCCACCCTGGCTGTTCTACTCACACTTTCTCTCCCCACTGAGAGAATGCCAGCCTAGTGAGAGCCCTCATTTACATTTCATTAGGAGGTGTTGGGCTGTGTGATAAAGAACAGATCTATTCTGTCCCTGGATCCAGTTTGGGGCACCACTCTGCAGTTATTCCCAGCAACCCTGTCAGTGCACCTTCCTGCCTCTCTCGGTGTAGCCGGGTAGCCATATGCTAAAGGTTCTGCCCATTTCCAGTGTGCCTTCCTCTTTACATAAGAGAGATCCAGAGCAGAGAGGTCAAGCAATTGCTACGGCTACTAGGCTAGGACATGGCAGAGCTGAGCACTGGGCCTAAGCTAGCTTGCCTGCAGAGCACCTGCTCTCCCTTTGTGTGCAAGCTGATGACCACCCACCTGGAGAAGGAGTTGCAAGTATGGAAAGCTACCTGTACCGGAGGAGCTCAGTGTAGACCAGTGAAAGTCGAGGGAGGTTGCCCAGAGAGTCTGCTCTCTGCTGCTCCATGCTCTTGGAGAATGAATGACACAGGACCCCTTAGCAGTTCTCCTTATTATGTAACTCATCATGTGACACCTTCATTCTGCTCTCACCAGGGAACCCAGGAAGATGCCAGCATCTTTGCATAGGAACTTGGAGACCCCACATGAAGTCATCATCGGGGAGAATGTTACCTTGAGAGCTCCTCCCTCCCATCCTGGCCTTCACAAGAGGAAGAATTTGGCATTTTGGGGTTCAGACGTGGCCTGTGGCTTATGTTAAAGACAGGGTGCTGGGCATGCAGAGGAATGAGACAATCCTGTTTGTTTCCTACAAATGCTGGGGACCAGCCTAGATCTAGAAAGGTATGGCCCATCTTCCTGTGCATCTTGGAAAGCTCTGGAAAACTCAGGCTCAAAGTGATCAGTGTTTTACCACATTTCCACATGTACAGTCCACGTTTCCACATGTACGGTGCTTTTCAGCATTTCTCATTATGCTTTTAAGGCTCAGATTGATGAAGGCAAGGTGGGAGTCAGACCCGGGGGTCGAGGGGCGGGGGATGGAAGAGACAAGGGTTTAGTAATGAGTTTGGAGTTTACAAAACACAGAAGCCAATATGGCTTCAATACGTGATGTGACCCTTTATAAGCTTGGAAACGACTCTTCAAAATTCTTTCTGGACTGACTTCAGAGTGGAGTGGGCGCTGGGACACCACAGACTGACTTTGAGAAGTGGGTCGGTATTGCAGGAATTTTTTAATTTCCTGTAGCTCAGAACAGTTTTCTCCCAGGGCGCTTTCGGAGTTACTCTGTTGTGAGTTGACCACGTTGCTGCTTCGGGAATGGCCTAGAGAGAAGGAAAACACCGTCCAGGAAGAGCATTAATGGGATTCCCCTGGAAAATGACACCACCAAAAGTTTAGAAAAATATTTCCAGGGAAATGAGGGACCCGCTACTCAGAAGACAGAAACCAGTGACCTGACACCTCTGAGCTTTAAAAAGCAGAATAAAAATGGAGTCACTTACACTTCCCAACTGAAAGGAATTTGGGAAAAGCAGATTATTATTAATTATTTTAATAGCTTCTTAATTAGCCCTTCAAACAAGTTTTTAAAAATCCCCAAAGGTGTCTAATTTGCATGACATGTTTTTACTTTTCTGTGCATTTCATTAACAGCCACTTTAGAAAAAAAAAAAACCAACAATCTAACAGTGAGACAGGAGAGCAATGATTTTACAAGGTGGATTTGGAAAAGAACTCAAACTATCGTTCTTCAGAAGCTCGTGTGTCTCTCTTCACCTCAGTGGTGTCTCATCTGTGTCACCCCAGGGTGCTCGTGGGAGCTTATGTGATCTTCGGAAATCATAGAAGAGCTCCCTCAGAGTCACCATGACCCTGCAGAGCTTGGCTGGCTCCAAGGGGCGTGACAGGGCGTGGGTAGGGGGCAGGGACCAGGCAGCCGCTCCTTCGGCCAACAATTAATCTGGAAGATAATGGACTTCAGCCGCATCAGTGGGCACATGACCGGTCAGGAGGAGCTGACCTGGGGACACTGAGAGACCAGTATGCGGATGTCTCTCACAATGTGTGAAGCCAGGCAGAAAAGTGGCACATTTGATTGAGAACAGAGACGGCACGGAAAAGTCAGCACCGCCCGCTTCTGGCGGATGTGAGGCTGGGAAGCTGGAGGTGACACTTAGCAGCCCAGGGCATGGTGCCAAAGGATGAACTCAGACCCCTGGAAGTGCTGGGCAGGAGGGAGGAGCTGGCCATTGCTTTCCCCTGGTCCCCTCCCCTCCCCTCCTCCTTCCCATCTTTTCGACCAAGGGCATTTTCGACCTCATCTAGTGTGTACCAGATCTGGGTCAAGGTCTTGGCTATATCATCTCCCTAAAAAATGATCTCCACTGTTTCCCTCATTTTGCAGAGAGCAGCTGTTTAATAGCTAACTTTTAATGAGCAGTTACTATGCAGCAGACCTTGGAGTCTACCAGTATAAATTCAGTTAATTATCACAACACCCACCCATTCTTCAAGAGCTTCCCTCCCACACTAGACTTACCAGTGAAAAAAAAAGAGGCTCAGAGAAATTAAGGACTTACCTTGGTCACACAGCTTCTGAGTCGCCCAGTCAGATCTTGAACCCATGTGGAACTTTACCTATCTCTTACGGTCACACCAGATTACCTGTTTTCCTCCAGGGAGCCTTCTCTGATTTTCCACAAATCCTAAGACGAGTTTTATTATTTGTGCTGTCTTTTGAAATCTGACTCCTCCACCCTTACCACATACTATCTTGAATGTATTCTCACCGTGCTCTGGTTCAATGTCTGAGTGTCTTAGGTACTCAAAATCTGCATCAAACAAGCATATAATAATAAACAACTTTAGCTGTGAACTTGGACACTTGATAAGTTACACTTTAGCTGATTGGACACTGATGGTCTGGGGGGGGCAGCACTGCTTATTAGACTCCAAGGTGATTTATCTTTCTGCTTTTTTTTTTCTTGCCTACTAATGAAAAATTCTCTCCAAAGTCACATTAATTAGCACTCAGAGGCTGTTGTAACAAAATCTTCCCAAAATAGCCCCAAGTACATCTGCAGGAGGGGAAAAGGGCTGAGTCTGGGATGAGGTATGCGGATTTGACAGGCAGAGAAAGCTTGGAATAAGCGGACTGGCAGCCCCCACTTACCCTACAACATGGATGGGAAATGGCAGCCCCAGGGTGGAGAAGATTGTGTGTTCACCCGAAGGCTGCAAGGAACAGGCACACGCTGTTACCCTTTCAATAGAGAGGCCCATTGTCCAGTTCAGGAAAGGTATGATTGACACCATTTATCACCAGACTCAATGGTTAAGAAAACCTCTTCCAGGTAAGACTAGGCCCTCAGCAAACATGGAGCATGGGACGGATTGAAGGGACTACAAGAGAGTGTATGCCTCTTTCTTTGTTCATTTTACGTCACCATGGAGACCTGATGTTCAGGAATCCAGCAACTCCAGAGGCAGGTGGTGGCTCATTTATCCTTGCAGTTGAAGACTAATGTGTAGAAGACAGAATGACCATCAAGAGACCGAAGTTGAGGGTCATTGGAACTGGAGTTGGATTCCCACATATGGGAAGAGCTGCCTGCAGCCCCGAGGTGAAGACCGCAGAATCTCTGGAAGCACATGAGCCAGCTAACCTGGAATAACAGGGAAGCCTGCCTCAGACAAGATGGAAGATCAGGATGGCACTCGAGATTGACCTCTGACACTCACGCACATCCCCACATACACTAAAATAAATAAAAATTAAACAAATGGAATGGCAGGCAGTAGTGGGACACCCCTCCTGTCTTGTTCACCTCCACTAGGTTTGTAGTAAGAATGAAAACAAGCGTTCATTATTTTGTAATATAAAGATTTGGGATTGTTGGTCATAGCATCTTGACTTGGCCAATGCTGACTGATGCTTTGAAATTCACCCGTCTCCCACCCCCTTCACCTCTTGGACGTTGTCTGTAAGATGTTCTTTCTTCCGTCTCCTCTTTTCAACTTAAAATACTACTCCCCACAGTGGAGACACAGCCCAGACTTTCTGTGGAATGCATCTCTTTCTGATGTTCTGCCATCTTGTTAATATCTTCTGCATACTTTCTTATTCTCTGTTTCTCACCAGTGAGTATAATTTCCACTAGAGCAGAGGCCTTGCTGTGGCCACTATTGAAGGGAATCCCAAGGAGTAGAGCTCTCAGCCACACGCACAAAACTCCAGAGCCAACCTCTGGGAAAATGGAGGCTTTGCGAACTTTCTGCCCCACCTCCCCTCCTTCCAGTCAGGTCCCTGACACTTTCCCTACCCCTGTGAGCTGCTTTTTGGGAAAGGACTTAGCACCAAGTGGAGGAGGGGTAGTCCTATGGGGCAGTTATTCCCATCCTGACTTTCCTCAAATGCGACTCCCTAGGAACCTGCCTCAGCTCCCCCATCCCTCTGTGATGCAGCCTGTTGGCTTTGGCATGCATTGGAACTCCTGGGGTCTTTATCCCAGGCAAATCATCATGGCTAAAGCAGAGATACCAATGTTCTGCAATATGATGCTTTGCTTCTTGACCAGGGACAATTTTCCCCCCAGGGGCCACTGGGTAATATCTAGGCTATTTTTGGTTGTCACAACTCGGGGTTAAGAACAATATTCATATCTAGAAGGTAGGGACAGCGATGCTTTATGCACTTCTCAGCGGCTCATAGCCACACTATGAGGAGTAATCTGGCCCCTAATGCTAACAGTGACAGTTTTTGAGGAGAAATCGACTAAAGAAATTTCTAATATCAGAAGGGGAATTGGTTTGGAGGTCTGGTGGCAGGGTATTCCCTCCCACATGAGACCTCAGAATGACAACATCAGCTATTCAGTGAAGCCAAGGGCTTTCAAAAGCACTGTGCTTGTATGGGTTGTTTGTGTGTGAACTTCTGTGTGAATGTACACATGCCATGCATATGGAAGTCAGAAGACAGACTAAAGGCTTGCTCCTTGTAATTTTGAGACGGTACTTTGTTGTTCTAATGCTGTTTCTTTAGCTGGCCTGGGAACTTCTGGGGACCCTCCCCCACCTGCCTCCCAGATCTTTAGGAGGTCTGGGGTTGCAGATACTCAAGATACTGTAGGTGTCAACATCCTATATTGCAGATGTGCTCGTGGTCTCTAGTGAGGTGTGACAGGCACATACTTATACTTGCAGGGAGCTAGCAGTGGGAGGTTTAGATGGAAGAGCAGATGCCCACCATTCCTCCTTCTACTGTAGTTTCTTCCCCTGGGAGAACTGGCCCTGAAGTTCCCCAGTGACTGGGGAAGGAGGAATGCAGAACTGTTTAAGAGAGATGACATCCCAGCTCACCCAAGTAAATTACTCAGTAAATTCCACTTGACTGAGTCTCAGTGATCAAAGTAAAGAATCATCAGAAAAATCAGTCCTGGGTCTTGGGAACCACCTCAGGGTGGGTGTGAAATTTTAACCCAAGGCATTTGGCTGGGCAGCCATGCAGCAGCAAGCTGGGGCTACAAGAAACTCGGGTGGTGCTAGAGGACAGGAGTAAGCTAGAGAGAGGTGCTGCTTGCTTCCTTTTGGGGTGAAGAGACAGTAGTGAGTTTCTAGTGAAGGAGCTGGTAGCCTCTGGCTCCAGTTCTGGGTCACCTGTAGGCAGTGGACAGAGCTGGCTTCCTGGCAGAGACAGATCCGATCCTAAGCTCTGATACCAAGTCCACACCAAGAGAGTTGAGGCTGGCCAAGGCCTGTCACCCATGACACCTGCAGAGTCTATCTTCTGCCATCCACCTCACCTCTGCCTGGTGCTTGCCAGAGGAGCAAGTTGGTTTCATGACCAGCATCCATCCGGATATTCTTATGATTGTGGTGATGGGGTCATTGTTCATTGGTCCTCCTATTGGCTGTGAACCTGAGGAAAGGGGAAATGCACATATGCCCAAGGATCGAAGAGCTTCTCATGTACAGTGCTAGAGAAAGGAGCAGACACATAACCAATATGTCAGACCAATGTGGCACATGCCATAAAGGCCTGGTAGATATCAGATCTCTTGTAGGCCAGTGCATCATGGGAGCTTTCCTGGAGACATGGCCTTTACAAATGGGGATCTTTTCCTGTCTTAGAATTCCATTCCAACCCTGCCACTGAAGAGAACTTACACAGGGATTTGGTTGTGGACTTCCTCTAGACAAGAGGATAAGTCTTGGCTCAGGGTGAGACCTTCATAGCAGCAAGGGTAAGTAGGGCTTGCTCATTTCACCCACAAGGTCTTGCAAAGAAACTGAGACCTGTTATACTAGGTCAGTGGAGCCTTCATACAATTCCAGGGCAGCTGGGGAATGGATCTGAGGAGGTTTCTGCACAGATACCAGCCCGCTGTCTATTCTGGTTCTTTTTGTATTAGTCTATAGCAGAAGCATGATTACCAAGGATGTGGCAGGTGAATGTTAGTGCCACTTCTAAGCCTGCACTCCTTCCTGCCACATGGATTGGTCACCTATTGCCTGGTTCAACTCAAAAGCTCTCAGCACAGGGACACTTCCCAAGTCTGTATCCCTGGCTATGCCCCCAACCCTATGCTCTATTGGTGAATGTCCTCTGTTCCCTTCTGGGAGGCTCTCAATAACAAGACCCTTTCAGTTTGCATCTCCAGGGATGTCTGACATACATCTTGTGCCAATAGTTTTTGTTGGGTGAATCAGTAATCAATGATGTCTTGGTGGGTTTGTTCCTTTACTTTATAGAAGTCACCCAGAGAGTCCTCTGGCCTCTAAATCCTCTGAGTGTGTCTCAGTTGATTTTTCACAATGTAAATCACTCTTCAGATGAGGAAAACAAGGCTTGGTCATATGGTAGAGCCGAAGAGGGGACCTCTCCTAGTTCAGGGGTCTTTCCTTGAACTAGGAGTCTGCTAAGGGTCATGGGGCGCTATCAATGGGGGGATTCAGTTCCTGTGTGTGTGTGTGTGTGTGTGTGTGTGTGATGGAACCTGAATCAATATGGTGGAAATGGCCAATTTCAATGTACAACCTTCTTGGAGGACATGGATTAAGCTACATCAGGATGATAATAGGATTGCATCCTACTTGTATCTACACATTATCTACCAGAAATAGAGAGGGGAGAGAGAGAGATACAGAGACAGAGACAGAGACAGAGACAGAGACAGAGGCTGACCTCACTGAAGGTCACACAACAAGTGGGGATCACAGTCTGGAGCAGCAACCAGGACCCTCATGCACACATTCTGCTTCCCCTGCACAGGTAGAGCCATTCCTTGAATTTCCTCAGCACCAGCATTACTGCTGAGGGCAGCTCACAGACAGAGAAGGAGGCAGCCATGTCTGTACCTCATCTGAGGTAGCTGGACAGATCATATCCCCTGCTCTCTGGTCTCCTTGTGGGATCTCAGCTTCACATATGGCTCCTAAGAGGTTGAAGCTTTTTAGGAACCAGAGGCTATTTTCGAACCCGAGGCCTGGTCAGAGATCATCTCTAGGATGCCATAGTTTTGGGGGCCTCATATAGAGAAGGTGGCCCTTTGAGGACAGTGGAAGCAAATAGGGCCTTCTGTTGGTGAAGTGTGGCCTCGGTGGTCTGCCCTTCATACCCGTTCCTGAGAAGACTGGGGTACTCCACCCAATCCAGTTTCGTGATGGATGTGGCGAGGCGACCAAATGCCCCTCATTAATCACTGGCTCCATCTGGTTCTCTGCTTGATGATTTTCAGCTGACTTGAAAAAGACCCAATTAGATCAAAACATTTTGACAATTTATCTTATGGCGTGAGGGCCAGATAAAGGCTATGATGTCATCATCTAAGAAGGAGAAAGAAGAGTTTAGAGAGAGAAGGGATCCTACAAGAGGCTCCCCATGAAACCAGAGTGCAGTCTGCCTCCCAGGGGACACTGAACATACCAATGCCTGGCCCAGGAACTCAGAGGTGTGAGTACCTTTTGGGTTGAACGGGAGAGGCTCAGAGCAGAGAGTCTGGGTGGAGCAGAAGGATGAGCAGTAAGAAAAGAGAGAGTTCTTGGGCTGCTTGGGACAGGGTGTGAGCACATACAGTGGAGATGTGACCAAGACCAGTCCCAGAAATCCTCATTTCAGGTGGCCCTGCCCCTGCCCTTCTACCCTATGATGGGCTAAACCACTCCTGGTGATTGCTACCTCTCCTCAATGGATAGGAGCACCACACATCTCCTTGCTAGAGGGAAGCACTAAATATCCCCTTGCTGGGTGGGAGCACCATCTATCTCCATGCTGGGTGGGAGCATCACCTATCCCCTTGGTGGCACATATGTGGTAAGAAGCTATGAGACCTTAACTTTGGTTCTTGACCTTTTTCTTTTCCTTTTGTGAGACAATATCTCATGTAGCCCATGCTAGCCTACTATTTTCAGGTTGTAGCTGTGGTAGGTAAAGGAAAACGGCCCCCATAGGTTCATAGGGAGTGGCACTATTAGGAGGTATGGCATTATTGGAGTAGGTGTGGTCTTATTGGAGGAAGTGTGTCACTGAGGGGGCAGGCTTTGAGGTTTCAGAAGCTCAAGCCAGGCCTAGTGGTTCACTGACTGTAATGGTTTATATATGTTTGGCCCAGGGAGTAGCACTATTTGGAGGTATGGCCTTATTGTAGTAGGTGTGTCACTGTGGGTGTGAGCTTTAAGACCCTACTCCTAGTTGCCTGGAAGCCAGCATTCTTCTAGCAGTCTTGAGATAAAGATATAGAACTTTCAGCTCCTGCTGTATCATGCCTGCCTGGATGCTGCCATGTTTCCACCCTGATGATACTGGACTGAACCTCTGAATCTGTAAGCCAGCCCCATTTAAATGTTGTCCTTTTTAAGCCTTGCCTTGGTCATGGTGTCTGTTCACAACAGTAAAACCCTAAGACAAAAGTTGGTACCAGGAACTTTTGCTGTGATAGGCCTGACCATGCTTTTATTTGGAAGAATGTGGATTTTGGGACTTTGGAAAGCAGTGGAATTCTTTAAGTTGGGCTTAATGGGTCATCTTAGTAGGAATATGGAAGACTTTGTTGCTGAGTATGATTTGAACTGTGCAGACCTGACCCAAGAGGGTTCAGTAGAGAAGAATTTCAGAATGTCGCCTAGAGACTGTTTTTGTGTTATTTTGGTGAAGATTGTGCAGCTTCAGAGGGTTAGAGTCCATGATGGCACAGTAAAGGAACAGCTGAGAGCTCACATCTGGAGCCACAAGCGTGGAGCAGAGAAAGATAACTGGGGTTGACATGGACTTCTGAAACCTCGAAGCTTATTCCCAGTGACACACTTCCACCAAGGCCACACCTCCTAAGCCTTCCCAAGTAGGTCCACCAACTGGTGACCAAGTGTTCAAACACAAGAGTCTACAGGGGCCATTCTCATTCAGACCACCACAGAGAATGCTGGCGTTAAGCTTATCTCTTTTTTAGCCCCTGGGACGGGACCTCAGTCAGTGAGATGATGCTCCCCATATTCAAGATGAGTCTTCCTTCCTCAGTTAGACCTTTCTGGAAATACTCTCACAAATACACCTAGAGGTATGTCTACTAGAAGAATTTGAATCCAGTCAGGTTGAAAGCAAAGATTAACAATCCTGTCCAGGGAGCTTCTCCCTCTTGCAGAGCCACTGCTGGTCGCCTGCCTCATGCTGTGTATACCTGCAGGTAGACAGTCCATCAGCATACACATACCATGGGCACCCTCCCATTCCCTATTTGGAATGTATAGGCTTGTATGGGCACCCCCCAAATGGTATTGTCACACACTCCATCCCACTTCCTCACTCACAAATGCTTCTCACACATGAACACTCCACTTTGTTCACAGACATCCAGGCCACACCCACATGCATATGAACCTTGAGTGTGATGAAAGCAAACACATGTACACACATAAACACAGGCATGCACACATGCACACACATACACAGACACACATGCACACACACAGACACATGCACACACAAATGCATATGCACACACACAAGCACAGGCATGCATGCATACATGCACACATGCTCAAGCACACACATGCACACACATACACAGACACACATGCACACACACATGCACACACACAAGTACAGGCATGCATGCATACATGCACACGTGCTCAAGCACACACATGCACAGAGACACATGCACACACAGAGACACATGCGTGACACATACATGCACTTAGTACATACTCCATGAACCTTGACTGTGGTGAATGCAAACAAACATGCACACACATACAGACAGACACACAAGCATGAACACAAATGCACACACACAACATTCTCTTTCTCTCATATACACATACACACACATACTCATATGGAATAGTAGGTCACCCTAAACACACATTTGCACAAGCTTGTGCATGCTTGTACACACATGTATCTATATGTGTGTCTTCTCCTAGCTGAGGTTGGAGACAGAGCCTGGCAGATGATCAGGTGCAGCTGTCATCCTAGGGAGACCCCAGAATTTCTAGCAGGTCTGGTGACATTCACTTCCACTCTTCAGGCGTCTTGCTGGAGCCCTGCATAATGCTTTCCCCTTTCCTTTCCATTTTGCTTCTTCAAACATTTCTTTCTGTCCTGCCTCCTTCTAGCTAGTTCTGCTACCTACTCTCCCTGGAATCCAGGTCCTCTATAGCATTTTATGTCCATCCTCAGTCAGGATCTGGGGCTTTCTAAGTTACTCCCCAGAAGCCGTAACCGGTCTGCACCTCACTTCAGGCAGTTTAAATGAGTGTCTTTCTGCTTCTAGTTGGAAGACAATGAAGGAGACTATTTATGCCTGGCCCCCCTCTGGGTCAGTGTCTATCCACAGGACCAGTAGCTGATCCTAGGTGATGTTCTAGTGTGCTCAGTTTTGGAGTGGCTCCATGATCACGATTTGAGTGGCATCCTTTCTTTTTTGACCCCTGAAATGAGATCCCTGGGAAGGAGACCACAGGGTCCAGTACAAAGAGCTCCTGTTGCTAGAAACAGCATTAGGAGGTAGGACTCATTCTTGAAACAGATGCTTCTGCTCCAGGACCTGCCATCCCCAGAGGAACCGAGTGGAGCCTTGCTTACATGAGTCAGCCCTGAGGTCCACCTTAGGCACAGCGCTGCTTTTGTTGTTTCTACTTACTTGCTTTGCATTACAGGTATGGGAGATGCTGGCTGGCTGTCCACTTGGGAATCTGGCAGTCATGAGTGCTTCCATGAACCGGATCAAAGATCACATCCAAAACCCAGCTTGGTGTAGGCTTCAGTCCCATAGTCCTTCCCTGACTCCTTTTTAAGTTTGTTTCTCTCTACACTCATTGGCTGAAAAATTCAGATCCCAACAGACCTTTGTGGGTCATGAGAAATGGCCCAATAAAATCACCTTGGCAATAATACTCTATGCTGTTTGCCTTTCAAGATCCCCACAGGGACACTGTGGTGGCAGAGGGAATTCTGGGAAGGTGGAAGCTGCCAGTTCTCAAGCATGAGGTGCTCCAACTGTCAACTCAGCTCCTCCAAAGCATTTTAGTGGAACTTCTGAGGGAATAGGATGAAAAGATTGCCGACTAACATATAAACAGCAGTGAAGAAAATCGCCATCGCTGCCACCACCCTCTTCTTCCATTCTGAGGATGTACGTAACGATAGCAACATGGTCGGCCCCTTCAAGTACTTCCCACACTACGGTCACAACATTCAGCTCTCTTTACACATTGTGGTCACTGGTTCCATGAGGCTCCTGTTGGATAGACAAGGACTCCAACCTCAGAGAGGTTGAGGAACTCTTTGAGGGCACACAGCTAGCTCAGAATTCTATTAGAGGTTTCTGGGATGCCAAAGTCTCCGCAATTGGCCACTGCACCATATGTTTAAAGATGTTCCAAACTACAAATGATGTAAATTTCATCAACAGAGGATAAAGTATAAAGGGCGTTGTTCAAACTGTAGGAATAAGAGTATTATTGATTACCTTAGGGAGAGAGAGAACCTGGGGTGGGCAAGAGTACCTTAGCTCATCCATATTTTTTGGTTTTTATAAATAAATGAACTTGTTGGCCTGAATTCCCCTCTTTAACAGAGAGGAAGCATTTATTATTTATGTGGCTGTATTGGTAATCCACAGAGTCCAGTTGTTCTGGATCCACAGAGTCCAGTTATTCTGGATCCACAGAGTCCAGTTGTTCTGGATCCACAGAGTCTGGTTGTTCTGGATCCATAGAGTCTGGTCGATCTGGATCCACAGAGTCCAGTTATTCTGGATCCACAGAGTCCAGTTGTTCTGGATCCACAGAGTTCGGTTGTTCTGGTATACAGCCTGACTCTGCTGCCCATGGGCTCTGAGGCTCCCAGGCAAGTCATTCATTGTCTCCACATTTGTAGAGTAAGAACCACCTCCACCATTACAGGTTACACATGCCAGAGATCCTGCAAGGACCCCAACCATAACACTACTGTGGGTTCACTCTGGTGAATTCTTTGTTGTGGGAGAATGTTTGGCAGCATTGCCGGGTTCTACTCACTGACTGTCAGCAGTAGCATGCCTCACCCCAGTTATGACAACGTTAATAAAAGTTAATTAAAGGTAGGGAGACCGTCTCTCAGGTGAGGACAACTTGGAACAGAGAAACTTAGTTCCTTTGGAGTACCTAGGTACCAAAGCATCTCAGGTAAACAGTATTCTTATGCATCTAAGAATGGAACAAAAGAGGGGGGTGGTTTTTGAATCTTCACCTAGCTAAGCAGAGGGGTCCTGGCTCTCACAGAGGCAGAATCTTGGATGAAAGTCAGAGTATTTGGCATCTGCTTCTTTGCCTGTCCCCTACGTGTTGGGGCCTTTGGGCACTGGTAGAGAGGCTGATTTTCCCTGTCTGTATAATGTGGTGGCCCCAGCAGAGACTGCATGCAGGGACCCCTTCTCTACCTCTCAAAGCACAGTGTGGTAGGTTCAGGTCCTGTCACCTCTCTCAGGCAGCTGCCCAGGGGCTAGGCTTCAGTTCAGCCTGGCTGGGGAATCCTCCTTAGATGTACCCCTCCCTTCCTCCACAACTGGGGAGCAGATGCAGCCTAGTGGCTGAGGCCCAGACACAGGTGGTACCACCTGTCACAAGTGCCTTCATTCTGGATTGTCCTACAATCACTTTTGGCCCCCAAACAATTTGCTGGGTGAAGGGAGAGGAGGGCCCAGAGGGAGAGGAGGAAGAGAGGGAGGGGAGGTGGGGTGGTGTGGGGTTAAAAGTGGCTTTGAAGTTTGCAACCGTCTTATAGAAACCATCTTCAGTCACTCCCCATTTGGGTGATGTCAGGAGAACACATTACCATCTGAGATCAAATGCAACAGCAAGAATCACTTGTTGTGCACCAGGCTGTAGTCATAGATCAAGGACTGCAGGCACATGCAATTCGTAACTTTCCCCGAAACAGATTGATATTTTCCTCTCCCACTTTGTGGGAGAAGACATCTGACTTTGCTTCAAGAGCAGTTCGGGAGGCGGCAGAGAAATTACAGCAGGGCCTAGAGTCTTTGTCGGTCACGCAACTGGTGCCCAGTTCTGTTTCATGCCTCTTTGTGTCCCGGGGCTATGTAGTGGAAAAGAACCCAAAACAACCCTGCCAGGCTCTCTAGAGTCTGGCCCAAGCAGAGCACAGAGGTTTATTTTTCCTGTTATTGGTTCTTGTCATTTTGTTTGGGGTCCTTTGTGTCTTCCCAATGTAGATGTAATTAAGGTCCAGAATGGCTGGGAGAGCTGGGAAGATGCTTGGTGAGATGGCGCAGTTGGCCCAGTGCTTTGCCTTACAGGCACGGAGGCCCGAGTTTGAGTCCTAGAACAAACGTAAAAATAAATGGTTGTGGTAGAGCTTGCTTGGAGTCTTGTGATAGGAAGACAGAGTCAGGCTTACCCTCGGGGTCAGACAGCCTTGATTTACTTAGTGAGTTCCAGACCGATGAGAGGCCCTGCCTCAGAAAATAAGCTGGGGCCAAAGAGATGCCTCTGGGAGCAAAGGTGCTTGCTGCAAACACTGACACCTGAGTTTAATCCATGAGAACCACACGGTAGACAGAAAGAGATGATTCCAACAGTTTTCTCCTTGGACACACACAGATTAAAACAAAACAAAGTGAATGGCTACTGAGGAAAACCATTTGAGGTTGTTCTCTGGTCTCTGCATGTAATACATCATACCACACACAGACACACAGACACACACACAGACACACACACACAGACACACACCACAGACACATACTCCACAGAACATACCCCACAGACACGCATCACACACATACCCACCACAAACATACAGACACATACATACACCACAGATTCACAGAAACACACACACATATACCACACACACCACACATACATACCATAGACACACATGTACCACACACACATATACCACACACACACACATATCCCAAAGAACATACCCCACAGACACATACCACAAATATAGACACCCCAAACATACAGACACATACATACATCACAGTCACACAGAAACAAAGACATACACACCACACACACATACTATAGACACACATGTAGCACACATACATACACCACACACACACACAGACACATATCCCAAAGAACATACCCCACAGATACACACACACCACAGGCACATATACCACACACACATACCACACACACCACACACACACACACACACCACAGACACACACACATACACCACATACAAACACACATATACACCACACATTCACATACACACACACATACCACAGAGACACACACACACACCACACACATATACACCACACATACACACAGACACAAACACATGACTGATTTTTTTGAGCAGAACAGTTGAGCCAGTGGCAGCTCCCCACACCCACCAAGGAAAGGAAGAGAATGAAGACAGAGAAGTTTTGACCTTGAGCAATTCACTTTCTCTGGAGGCTGTTTCCCTCTCCATGAATAGAAAATGTGGGGACCCCCTCATAGCTTCTTCCCAGAGCTGAGAGAGTTGGGAACACAGGAGAGAAAGTACTACAGAAAATCCTTCCTGAAGCCACACCCAGAGACAAGCTGCTGTGGCCTGTGAGGGATGCTGGAACTGCGTGTGGCCTGTCATCCGACAGACTTACTTCCTGTGTCAGGCGACAGTCATCCTTTGTCTTGTAAAAGTTATCTGAGAGAAGCAGCTTAAAAAGTCATTTCAAATATTTCAGTCCACGCCTGGCTGCCTTCACTGTTTGCAGGCAAGAGGCAAGGCAGACGGGAAGGTGGAAGGGTGAGGTGGGAGGAACATCTCATCTCATGATGAAGGGAGGGAGGGAAGGACAGAGGGAGACCGATATTGAGGTTCAAGGAAGTAGGGGCAAGATACCTTTCAAAGGCACACCATAGGGACCTACTACGTTAATCGTGTCCGACCTCTTGACATGATTCCACCTTCCAGTAACACTATCCTCATTTTGTGACCTCATCGGTGGATCAATCAAAGTAGGCAGTCAGCACATCACCCCCGACCCTTCCAGACAGAGAGCCTTACTAGCTGGCAAACAACCCTTTATCCCAGGACTGTTCCAGAAGATGCTTCTTATATCACCTCTTACCACACGCCTGGAGTGAATTCACACTGTCTGAGCTTCAGTAGACAGAGGTCAAGTTTTAGGGTTCCATGCAACATGTCTGTGCTTGGAGGGGTCACTGCGTATCCAGGTGAATGAGGCGGGCAGATGACATAGGGGCAGATCGTGGTCCCCTGGAAGCAGCCCCATGAGGAGGACAGGCTGACACTGGCCTGTCCCTAACGCCCTGCCCTGGGGTGCCTGGAGCACAGGATAGAGACTGATACCATCACTGCATGCCTCTCAGCCCCTTCCCTTTGTACTTCCTAACTTCTCTCTAGCAGCCCAGCTGGCTCACGATAGCCAGCTCAGCTCAAGTGTTTATGTAGGTGCTACATCCAGTTGTCTGGGATCAAACCCTAGCTCTACTGATTCCATGCTGTGCAACGTGGCCACACTCCTTAGCCTCTCTGAGCCTCGGTTTTTAGTGTTTTAAGGTTTTTGTTGTTGTTTGTTTTTAGACCACAACTTAATGCGCACACAATGCAAGTAGGTGAAAAAGTCCAGTGAATTTCCTTCTCAACATAAAAAAAAAGAACTTTTTTTTTTTTTTTTTTTTTTTTTGTCATGTTGGAGGCTCTTTCCTCAGATCCATTAAATGTGTGTATCTTGTTACCTCTGGTCAGGTACAAGCCATCTTGTTTTTTGCTATAGGGTCTTGCACTGGCCTAAACTAACATTAGAACAGGTTGCTGGCCAAGGAGCTACCCCCCCCCCCCGCCCAGTTCTGGGATTATGAGGGGGAACCACCATGTTCTGTGTTTTTATGTGGGTTCTGAAGATGAGACCCTGTTCCTCATGCTTGCAAAGCAAGCACTTTACCAACAGAGTCACCTTGCCAGCCCCATGGCTAAGAGCCATGACCCCTTCAAAAGGGTTGTCCATTGAGTACCCTAAATAACATGTTGCTTATTTTTTGAGCTTATAAAGGCAGTATTGAGGGTGGGAGAGGCAGCTCAATAGTTCATAGTGCTTGAGCTTTTTCAGAGGATCTGAGGAGTCTGGCTCTTAGCACAGACATTGGGCAGATCATAGACTCCTGTAACTTTAGCTCCAGATCTAATGTCGTCTTCTGGTCCTTGGAGACATCTGCACAGGCATGTGCTTAAACACACCCAGACCTAATACTATGCACACTTAGTATATGCTAACCAACCTATAAAAGTAGTATCTGACCCTGGGAGGGATTCTGTGCTCCACTTACCTCTCACTAAAATCAATGTACTTTTTTCTTCTTTGTTTTTATGAGATGGTACAATCTCACCCTCAGCATGGGCTAACCCAGAATGCACTATGTAGACTAGGTTAGACTTGAACTTATGAAAATCCTCCTACCTCAGACTTCCAAGTGCTGGGATTGAAGGTGTGAGCCAGCACACTATGGAGACATTTCTATGACTCATCCCCACTACCCTGTTTCTCCCATCTTTTTTTGTGGAGACTCCTTTATTGCATAAGCACAGAATTAAGTTCTGCATCCCTCTTTGGCTGGGTACTGCAGTGGCTGGTTTTGTGTGTCAACTTGACACAAGCTGGAGCTATCACAGAGAAAGGAGTCTCCCTTGAGGAAATGCCTCCATGAGATCCAGCTGTAAGGCATTCTCTCAATTAGTGATCAAGGGTGAGAGGGCCCAGCCCATTGTGTATGGGGGTGCCATCCCTGGGCTGGTGGTCCTGGGTTCTATAAGATAGCAAGCTGAGCAACCCAGGGGGAAGCAAGCCAGTAAGCAGCACTCCTCTGTGGCCTCTGCATCAGCTCCTGCCTTGTGTGAGTTCCAGTCCTGACTTCTTTTGGTGATGGACAGCAATGTGGAAGTGTAAGCTGAATAAACCCTTTTCTCCACAACTTGCTTTTTTTTCATGGTGTTTTATGTTTATGTTTCATGATGTTTTATACAAACCCTGACTAAGACAGGTACTGGGCTTGGTATCCTGTTTTATTACAACTAGAAAATGTGCTTCTGCGAACATTCTGATCTCTCCCTTTCTTTCTCTGTCTCTCTGTCTGTCTCTGTCTCTCTGCCTCTCTGTCTCTGTCTCTCTGTCTCTCTCTTTCTCTCTTTGTCTCTGTCTCTGTCTCTTTGCCTCTGTCTCTCTGTCTCTGTCTCTCTGCCTCTCTGTCTCTGTGTGTGTGTGTGCACATGTGTACAGACTCTCTGAAGAGGAATTGCCACGTCTTAGGCAGTAGGAATACTCCTTATGTGGCAAACACTAGGTTATGTTCCAGCGAGCTTGCTGTAAGGCTTTCAGTGTTTTTATTTGGGATATGGATGCCTGCCTCACAGGCCCTCACAGAGGTGCTGTTTGGGATGCACAGCCTGGAGCCAGCTGCTGCGTTCCTGTCAGGATCTGGGAGAGTGCCCATGCATCTTCTGAGTTGCTGCTGTGTCAGCAGCCCTGCGGTTCTGCTGGATCTTGTACCTGTGGCACTGGCTTCTGGGCTTTAACCACCATCGGCCCTTTGTGTCCACACAGCAGCTCGGTGTTGTCACTCCATGGCCTCTCTCACTAGGCCTCAGTCAGAGCATCTTGTTCACTCCCAACAGTCAATGACCTCCAGGTTAAATGGGGACTCTCAGCACTCAGAATCGGATTTGGTGGGACAGGTTGGAAATCCTGTTTTCAGGCACAACTGGTCCATTCTTTGTGAAACAGTATAGACCCTTTAATCAGAATATCCCGGCCGGGCGGTGGTGGTGCACACCTTTAATCCCAGCACTTGGGAGGCAGAGACAGGCAGATCTCTGAGTTCGAGGCCAGCCTGGTCTACAGAGTGAATTCCAGGACAGCCGCCAGGACTACAAAGAGAAACCCTGTCTGGAAAAACCAAAAAAAAAAAAAAAAAAAAAAAAAAAAAGGAATATCCCAAACACATCTTCCAAGTACCCACAATAGGGAGTAGGCAGTCTTATGAGTGTGATTCTGAACGTCTAATGAAATGCCAGTTCCCTCCTTGACAGAGAACTGGAAGGAGGAAGGATCAAAATGGAACTGGGTCAGAAATGCTGTTGGTTATGGTGAGCTCTGGGGAACGCTGTGTCAGCCAGGCCACAGCAGCGGAGGCAGACTCTAGAGCTAGGACTCCGGAGTATAGAAAAGCGGTCTTAGTAATGTCCTTTTCATGATATAGGGAAAACTCCTTCTGTGAACTCTTTAATGACTTTGAAACTATTTTTCTAGAGAGTGAGCCTAAGAACAAGCATCTCCAATGCCTTCTGCAGTCCTTATCAGGACAGACATTCACTAGGCAGAATCTGTTGCTTGACTAGGACCTTTTGGTTTGGGGTAAAATTCAGTTTTTGAAGAGTTAAATATTCCCTGCTCATCCCCATTTTTGCTGTTGGCAGGTAGGCGCCCAGGGAAACATGCATACACAGGTCTCCACAGCTGGCTACCGGAAAAGACATTCATTACTCTTTGGCACAACTCACAGCTCATGAATGAGATACCATACTTCATTGTTCAAACTGAAAATTTCAAGTCAGGTCTGGTGATGCAGTTCTGTAATCCCAGCTGCTGAGAGACACTGAGGTGGGAGAACCACAAGTTCAAGCCTAGCCTCTTCTTTGGTGTGAGTTCAAGTATAGCCTGGGCAATTTAGTGATATCCTGCATCAAAATAAAAAGAAAAAAAAGCAGGGTATGAATGTAGCTTAGTGGTAAATCTCTTTTCTAGTGTGTGCTATGATGTGGGTTCAATCCTTAGTACTGCAAAACAAATTAAACAACAACAACCCCCCCCCCCCAAATACGAAAGTGTGAATTTCTGGAGGTTGTCTGACATCAGGATGGTGGTGACTCAAATATTCCAGCACTGGAGCCCAGACCCACATGTTCAGACTCTAAAACGGTCCTGGATGATTTGAGTTCTTCAGGCTCTAACCTGACAGGTGGGTTCCCTCAAGTGTCTCCCTCAGGAAGGAGGTGGTGGGGCACTGAGACAGAATTCAAGGTGCAGTCCTTATTGCAAACATGCCAACAGGAGGGTTGAGACCCCAGGAAAAACTTCTCACTTCTCTGTGTGCAGTTGGATATTTAAAAAAAAAATTTCAGAGAGAGCTTCAAATGATCCAGACAAAAGCTGCCCAAGATGGCTGGTTTGGAGCTCCAGATTCCCACTTACTGTCCTCCTTTCCTGACTATAGAAAACTCAATGGTTACCTTAGGAAACCCCCATGTGTCCCATGAAATATGATTTTTAAAAATCACCAAACTAAATAAACTCCCAAAGCCTTTTTTGTTGTTGTTGTTGTTCGTTTGTTTTTGATGATCTGCAAAACTATTTACAACATAGCTGGGCTTGGAGGCGTGGGGTCTTAAGGGCCAAAGTACGTTCATCAAATTAACATTTTGAAGGTTTAATTCTCTGTACCTTAAAATACAACCTAGTTGATGATAAGGTCTTAATTAGGTAATTAAGTTAATAAAGTCACTGAGGTGGGTCTTAATCCAAAGACTGGTGTCCTTTTAAAAAGAAATTAAGACACACAGGAAAATTATGACTATAGTCATAAGAAGATGGCGACCCACAATACACGGATTGTATTGTTGGAGTTTTAGGAAGGGAGGTAGCAGGAGAAGCCAGTCCAGGTGATACTGCTTGCCTCGTGGACTATGAAGATATATTTGTATCATTTAGGTTACTTGTCTGTGGTACTCAGTTATGGCAGCCATAGCAAGCTAACATGGCCAACTTCCTACAAAGGCTTCCACTATTGGGAATTTTGTTTCTTTCTCTCTGATTTTTGTTTCTTTCTTTATGAGGTAAATCTGCAGGTGTCTCTTCAGAAAACAAGGTGTCTCTCTTCATCCAAGGCCCTGCTCTTCTCATGGGAATGAAAGGCATGTTCTAGAGCTTGGCTGTATGTGGTGGTAAGCAAGATCAGAAGACATTCATGTTAGCTCTCAAACCTGAGACAAGTAGACAAGTCTCACTCAGTACCTGTGGCTCCTCCCAGTTCTCCTTACCCATCCCCCTACCCTAAATCACACCTTCCTAGGGCTGGGCTTCCCCTCCCCCAGCCTAATTCCCTTTATTATAAAGCTGCCATCTTGGCTATACTACGTGCTCTCTTGGCTTCTTGGCTGAAGCCACCTCTCTTGGTCACCAGCTCCTCTCTTGCCCTCCCTCCCCTCTCTCCTCATGGTTTGGTTTATCCTGCCAGCCATGCTCAGCCCGGGCACTTCCCCAATGTTTACTTTCTCCCTTATATCTACAGTAAAAATCTTCTCCTTACTTTAAGAGTGGTCATGTCTTCCACCTTTTATTCCTTTTTTAAAAAATTATTTTTTAAAATTCATCTGTTGCTGAAACCATGGGAGGTTCATAAGTGAACCTCCTTTTAAGGGACTTGATCTCTCAGAACCAAGCTGCTAACTTAACTCTGCTAAGGTACGCATGAGTCATTTGTTTCTGCTGGCTTCCACCACTCACCATATTTGATTTCAAATTCTGCCTCTTCAGCCACGTCTTCCCTACACCTGCTCCAACCATCTGTTTCTCCTTGCCCAGTCGGTAAGTCTGCTACACCCTCCAGTGTCCCCATCACTCGGAGCATATTTCTGTCTTGCTGAACCCTGCTACACCCTCTGGGGCACCCACCATGTGAGCATATCCCTGGTATGCCCTTTGATGTACTTACTGTGTGTGCAAAACACACCCTGTTCTCCTCATCTCCCCCTAGAAGCTGCCTTCTACATCCTAGAACTTCTCTATGCCCTCATGTGTGACCTCTGTGTTGGCGGAACCTGCTTGTTCCTCCTTGTCCCTCATGTCTTGTTTTGTCTTTCTGCTCCCTCTTAGAACTTATTTGAACCCTCCGTATGGTGGAGTTCATTTTATAATCTTTTTTTTTTTTTCCTCTTCAGACTCAACTCCTTCTTTGGGCTTGTGTTTTATTAAAGGCTTGCTATTTTACTTTTGCTTGAACTCAGTACAGCTCAATGGCCAAAGACTGTACCCACTTCTGCCACAGCACAAGCCCATGATATCAAAGTCTCTTATCCCAAAGGTTTGTTTACTATTTATTTAATCTCTATGGTTTCTCTGTGCTCTGCTCTTAAATCTTTTTTATAATTAATTTTTAATTAATTAATTAATTTAAAAAGTTTTTTTGAGACAGGGTTTCTAGCAGTGTAGTCCTGGGATTCTTTCTATAGACCAGGCTGGCCTCAAACTTAGAGATCTGCCTGCCTCTGCTTCCCAACAGCTGGGATTAAAGGTGTGCACCACTGACAGGCTTTGAGAAATCTTTTAAGACCATTGTGTGAACAGTCTTTATCTCAGGACTTGTAAATTCATTGGGTGTGGTTAAAGAATCTGTAACAAAAAATGTTAGCTTAAAACTTGTTACAAAAGGTTGAATCCTAATTTGTTATATTGTTCAACTCTTATTTAGAAAAATGAATCCACTTACTGAATACATAACTTTAATTCAACTTTTGTTTAAGAAAATAGACGTTTTCAAATAGTGATGACTCAAAGACATGAGCCTACTGCCTTTTCCATAATGTGGATTTCAGTGCAGTTTACAAACAGTGGAAAAAATATATATATATAATCTTTTTTTTATAAAGTTAAAAGTATTCATGGGAACTTCAGGGACTCGATTTGGATCCACCTCTCACAGGTCAAATGAACTCTAAATAAGCACTCCTAAGTTACTCTGCCTGCCTATTCCTGAGGTAGGATCTCTCTCTCTCTCTCTCTCTCTCTCTCTCTCCTGGTCTTGGGACTCCCCTCCCTCAACTACTAGGACCATGTTTCAATCCCAGATTTTGGCAACAGATGAATGTAAAAATGAAATGAAATAAAAGTTGAAGGACCTGACCTGACTACTCCTAAAGTATGGAGATTTTTACCGTAGATGTAAGGAAGAAAGTAGGCAGAGGGAAGTGTCTGGGCTGAACTTGGTTGGCGGAGTAAAGCCAACCATGAGGAGGGAGGGGAAGGAGAGCAAGAGAGGAACTGGTAATCAAGAGAGGTGGCCCCAGCCAAGAGGCCAAGGGTGTAGCCAAGATGGCTGGGTTTTATAGGGATCAGGATGGGGGAGGGGAGGTGGAAGCCCAGTTCCTGGGATGGGAGGTTTATGGTAGGGTGCCGGGTGAGGAGAGCTGGGAGGAGCCACAGGTCCTGAGGGAGACCTGTCCTGGGTTTGAGAGCTAAAAATTCACAGGGATAGTAATGAAGAATGTGATGGTTGGGACCTGCAGAAGGCTTCTCTTTTTCCTAGCCTGGGCTAGTCTGGCTGTGGGATATCTGAGGTCTGTAGGAGCCAGAACCCAGGTCTCTTGTCTTCCTGCTCAGGTTGCAATCACAATATCAGTCAGCAGTGGGAAAGCTGTGTGAAAGTAGCAATTTTCACTTCACAGGGATTTGGAAAGAATCACAGGTTTTCACCTTTGGGAACTGCCATTTGGTTTCATGAAAAATCCAAGGTGAAATGAAATGTAGGTGAACGTGTTCAGTTGTTCACGAGCTTGACTGTGGGAGAGGTGATCACGAGATCGATGGTGGCAGGGGTGGTGGGGGTCTTCAGTCTTGTTCCATGGTAGGAGGGGTCACCATGGAGGGACTGCAACAGATGGAAGGTGAGCAGGGGTGGGAATGGTGTCGCTCATAGATGACCTTCCAAGGGAATCTCTTCAGACAGGGTAGGAGGGAATGATGCCAACTCTGAGACATCATTATCCACCTTGTTGTTTCTTCATGGGTTGCTTGAATGAGGACTAACTATGACCAGCCCCCATTATAATGGGTCATTTACATCTGGTCAACAATGTCTAAGGTCAACTCCTCGGACTTTTTAAAACACGGATTCATTTGGCAATTACTCAACCATTTGCCAAGTGTCTCTGACATCCTGGATATGCTGGGTATGGTCACCATAGACACTGCAGAGGTGTGTGTGTGTGTGTGTGTGTGTGTGTGTGTGTGTCTGGGGGATGGCCACATTCAAGGACACAGCTTACAAGGGAAGCAGAAGAGTTATGTGTTCAACATAGGGGCCACTGTGACTTGTAACTCAGGGATCATGGCCTTCCTCACTGAAGCCAAACCAGACAGAGAGACACCGTCTCAGTCTTCCGAAGGCCTGAGGTACACATGGTTCTTCACTCAGGATCATAACAAGTTCGTGGCCTCTTCTTTCTGGCACTCTGGCTCCCTCATCTCTATCAGCACTGCCTTCAACATTTCTATAGCACAGGACCCGGGGGTGCAGGTAAAGCTGGCATAATTGGGGATAAGGATATGACATTGAAATTTCATATAGGGCCTTGGGATGGAGGGACTCCATGAGACGCTTCAAGGGGAACTTGTAGGTATGAATCAACTCCAGTTAGGCTGGCACCCCAAATCTTTTGCTAACAAGCTCCAGAGGTAGGAGGCCACCTGTCCTAGGAGGCCTTCTGTGCTGAGGCATGGATGTAGTTATGGGATCTGCTCTTGAGAGCAGGTGCACGGGTTGTAAGGGTGGCTGGTGGCTGTGGAAGAGAGCCCAGGATTTCTGGCATTATGGAGGGATGAGAAGCTGCCGCTCGCCAATTCCAACAAGGTGATTTCTGTTCTCATCAGTCAAATGGGAAAACTGGTTAAAGAAGGACCTGAGTTGGAGATACCATCACCAGTAGATACTAAATAAATGACTTTTATTCCTTCTGCTTCCTCTGTTATAGAGGGAGTAAGAGCAGCTCAGTTGTGGTCACCACTTCACAGACCTGGACCTGGAATCAATCTCTCTCTCTCTCTCTCTCTCTCTCTCTCTCTCTCTCTCTCTCTCTCTCTCTCTCTCTCTGTATGTGTGTGTGTGTGTAGGTGCATAGTCATTTGTGTGTGTACATGTGGAGGCCAAATGTCATTCTTCAAGCACCATTTACTTTGTTTTTGACATAGGGTCTCTCCTTGTCCTTGAGTTCCCTGAGCAGGTGAGGCTGACTGGGGAGCCTCATGTGTCTTTCTTTTTCCATTGTCCCAGAGCTGGTATTGTAAATGCCCATAACCGTAACTGGATTTCCAGGATTTAACTCAGGTTCTTGTGCTTTTTCTAATTTTTCAATTGAGCCATTTTCCCAGCCCCTAGGCCTGAAATCTATTCTGGGTCCTCTGCTTGTCTTCTAGGCTCTACCTTCAGGAGAGTTGGGGGTTTCCATTCTGTGACATTGAAGGGCCACACAGGGTGTGATGGTTTGTATATACTTGGCCCAGGGAGTGGCACTATTTGGGGGTGTGGCCCTGTTGGAGCAGGTGTGGCCTTGCTGAAATGGGTGTGTCACTGTGGGAGTGGGCTTTAATACCTTAGTCCTAGCTGCCTAAAAGTCAGTATTCTGCTAGCAGCCTTCAGATGAAGATGTAGAACTCTCAGCTCTGCCTGTGCTATGCTTGCCTGGATGCTGCCATGCTCCCACCTTGATGATACTGGACTTAATCTCTGAACCTGTAAGCCAGCCCCCCAATTAAATGTTGTTTTTATAAGATTTGCCTTGGCCATGGTGTCTGTTCACTCTAAGTAAGACCCTAAGACACAGGGACTGGTTGTTTGTTTGTTTGTTGCATGAGATGGCTTTCAGGGACTTGGCAGTAGGGAAGCCAGGCTTCCTCTACTGTAGATGAAAACTGCTGATCTCTTCCAATTGGCAGAGCTTCTCAGTCAAGCAGAAAATTCGACATGATATCAAAGGCACATGGGGATCAGAGGTATTAGGAGGCCTTTATTGGCCTGTCAGATCTCATCTCCAGGGGCGGAACTTCCTTTACCTGATCTCTGAAATAATGTTCTTTCCATTCCATTCCCTGGCCCTGACTCCTCTCCTGGATACAATGACAATTCCCTCTTTGAGAAAGACCTAGAGGCCTGACACCCCTCTGGGTCTGCTAGACTGGGAGGGCATCTGGTAGGTGACCCTTGATGGATTAAATGCCGTCACCTAATGTCACCTCTGCCTCCAAACTTTGATGCAAAAAGAACATCTGCGCTCCATGGAGTGGACTGTTCCCTAAAGCCCACGTGTTCCTAGGCACAGAACTCAATGTGTCTCTTAGAGATGCATGTGGAAACAAGAATGAGTCTTGAGTTGTATTTCATGGGTCGCTCATCTCACAGGAATCAGTGCTCCCTCACTTCGGGACATGTTTCTGCGTCAAGCTGCTTTGTGAGCTGTTTTCATCTTCTCTCAATCTGTGATGTGTGTCTTTCAAACTTCATCCATTCTTGTAGGAGTGAAGTGATGTTTCATTGTGATTTATGGCCATGTTCTACTGAAACACTTTTCCGAGATTCCTTTTTTTCCTAAGAAGTTGAACTCCGTGACCATGGGTAGCTTGTGGTAGCCATGAGAAGTCTTCTTGTGGGAAACCCATGTTGGATGCCTGTATGCATCTGGTCATGGGTAATGTCAGTGCTTCTTTGCAGAACTCTGACACTAGAAAGTCCTCATTCAGCCTGTTGTTTGGTTGTGCTGGTGCCAACAATCACCTGTGACTCCCAAGGGCTATTAATGGTGGTCATAGGCAAATGGAGCTTTCATTTCTTTGAGTCAATAAGGAAGCTATGTGAACTGTGCATGCAAGTCCTAGGCACAGGACTTGACATGGAATATGGCTCACCTACCTAACCTGGGAAAGCTGTGAGGTGTCCAGGTTGTAGAGCAAAGGAGACATTGCCTCTCAAATGCCAATTCCATACTTGCATGACATTGAGAAAAGGCATCTCTTTCCATTTCAGGGCTGGGTACCCGATTCCTTCTCATTATCTCGTTGCAGCCTTGACATATGTCTATGCCTCCCATTCTGTTCTGCTGATTGTATTGGCCAGTGTTCACCAAAGTCTGAACCCCAAGGGGATTTGAGAAGTAATTTGTTGAATTTTTGACACAAATCTATTCACTCTGAAATAGAATGGGAAATATTAAGCTGGGTATGGTGGTGCATACCTGTAAAGGATCCTAGGACCTGTGAGTTTGAGACAGGAGTAGCGTCACGGGCTAAACAGTGAATAGCTAGACAGGACTAGTGTGCGATTCTGTCTCCAGAGCAAAACAACCAACAATGCCTCATCCTGCACGACAGTGGATTCCAGGCATTAAGGTGACGGCTACTATGTGTGTCTAAAGTTTTGAAGGGATGTGCATTTCTTTCTGGGGTCAGAGTTTTGAAAACTTTTGTCAGTTTAGCCTCATCGATGGTACCAAGATTGTCTCCACTTCCTTTATTTGATAACTTCTTCTAGTTCCCTTCACTGGCCTCCTGACCGAGCACCCTAGACTAACTCTAGATGAATGACCTGCTTCGAGTCACATGCGTGTTCAGTGCCTTCGTTTTCCCCATTTGTAAAGCAAAGATGATACCACCCAGGTGTTTGGATCGATATAAAAATTAAAGTTCAAACCACATGAGTCCCCCAGGCTAGTCCTGGGGAGTTCTGAGTGATTTTACTAGTAACCCTGGCATTGTGGCTATTGCTTTACCTCTTCATGATGTGCCTTCCTGTCTGACCTTAGTCTTCCTCTGTGGACAGTGAACTCTATGCCTGGTGACTGCATCAGGAGCATCAAGCCCAGACCCCATGCTTCAGCTTCTATCTTGGAGTACCTTCTGCCCATTAGAGTTTCTGCTTAGTGTCCATCTCTCCATCAGTACCTGTTGACATGTGCTCATCATCCTTGGGAGCCCCATGTACCTTGAAGATGGCCACCAATCAGGACTCTTGGGTTGTGAGCCTTGAGAGGGTGGGACCCTGGGCACCTCTGTGATTGACATTTGAGAAACAGCTTATTTGTCACAGTCGTTTTGCTACTTGTTGCTGCACAGCTGGGTCAGAGTTACTGAAAAGACGCAATTAACAAGAGACATTGCCATGCAACAATGGGAGGACACAAGGCTGCACCTTTTACAGGACACACATTCTGTGCAGAAGGGCAGAGATGAGGTAAACCTCCATGTATATGGGGGTTCCTAACTGAGGAACTCTGTCCTTTGGGCCTCTCTTCCCCAGAGCCTGATTCCTTCACTGAGCCTTCTGGAAGAGACTCTGTAGCCCTGCTCAGGAAACTCAGTTTCCTGCTCAGAGGCCTGTCCTGTCACAGGGACTCATTTACTTCCCTTTAGAGCTATTCTATGGGCTTTACTATCCCTACAGCTCATTTCCAGAGGTGGTCAATTGTGCATGTGTGGGCATGTACATGTGTGTGCACAAACACACACATTGCACACACATTGTACTCACATACTGCACACAACATACACTGAGACACACATACTTTATACTCACACTACACATATACACACTACATACATACTGTGCACACATACACCCTGCACACACATGAACACACACACGGACACACACATTGCATACACCCACATGCAAACACACATGTACATGCCCACATGCAAGCACACGTGTATACACCCACATGCAAGCACACATGGACACACACACACACACACACACACACACACACACACACACAAAGGAGTTTAGGGGAAGACTGCAATTCATTTAGCTGGAGAGTTCGGGATAGGTTAAGCTGAATCAGATCTTTCAGAATTTCTAAGGGGAAGAGTGAAGAGATAACTCTCCCAGTCATCAGATAGGCAGCAAGGAGATCAAAGACTACAAATGGACATATAGTCAGACAACAAGCACACACGCACATGCACACACAAACACATGCATACACCACACATACATATACAGCAGATACACACATATACCACACACATACTCACACGCACACTCTGGACATCACACACACACATCTCCACATGTACAGACCCTCCCCCCACAAAACCAAACAAACACAGTGTGGCATCTATGCACAAACGTGCAATGAAGAAGCATACAGAATCATATATATATATATATATATATATATATATATATATATATACCAAATATTCTCAGAGAAGTGGTATAACTCATACAAAGGAAGAAACATGTTCTCTTAGATGTGTCCTGCTCTTCAAATGCCAACTCTCTTGACATCTTTTGCTGGTGACCTTTAGGTCACCAGCAAAGGTAGCTCTGGCTTGCCCTTTTCTTTCTTTGGCCAGTTCTGGATGTCCTCTGCAATTGATGTATTTACATTAAAGATTTAGGTCCACGTCTGAGCTGTCTGTATCTCTACAGCTTCATAGAGAACAGATGTTTTAAAATGAATACTAGAATACCACACTCTTTAAATGTAAACTTGTCCTAACCAAGAGACTCTAATATTATAGTGGTCTCAACAAGGTAAATCTCTTTTCCTCTCACATACCAGAAACATGAGAATAGCCAGGTTGTTGGGGAACTTCTACTCAGGAAGACTTCTGAGTACCCAGAATTCCCGCCCCCCACCCCGCATCTGTGGCCCTGCCTCCCTTCAGAAACCTTCACATGTCTAGTCATAACCAGCTCATCCCCATGTCTGTAGAACAGCAAGAGGAGAGGGCTCACAGTAAGGGATTGCTTTGAGGATTGAAATAAGACGCCTGTGTTGCACACATCACTTGCAAAAACATCTCCTCCATCTGAATGTAGTCACATGGCTAGCCTAGCTGCAAAGGAGGCTGGGAAGTTTCATGTCTTTATAGAAGAAAGGGAATTTGCTTTCAGATGGACAGGTAGCTGTCTTATGAGCTACTTCGTGCATTGGTAATAGGGATTGTTCACAAAGCCTAAGATCTGACACACAGCCAGAATTCGAGAAATGGGAGCTATTATTTAACAATTTCAAAGAAATTCTTAGGGCAAATGTTATAATAATATGAATTATTATTATTATGCTCCTTTGGTGTGGCCAAGGATATGGAAAAAATAAAAGGTCCCAGCCACAAATATTTTGGACAAGATTTGGATGGAACATGTAACCTTGAAGGCGGAGCTCACATAAGGCATGTGCCATCTCTCTTGGCACATCTCAAGGTAGCATCTTGGAGGAGGTAAAGGCTTTCTAGAAGGGTCCCTTAGGCAAAGGCTTGCATGTAAGAGTTCTGCAAAAGCAGGAGGTTGTAATGATGGATGTCTAGTTTTTTATTCTGCCAACGGTGTGTTGCCATGGCCTGTGGAAGTGTTCGAGGAGGAATGGAGCAGCCCAGCAGGACATAAAGCTGTCATGTGCTGCCCACAGTGAATCCCATCACCTCCCCTTTCTGAGTTTTATCTTGTTCACATGCTTAATAGAGACGTGGACACTTCCCCTGTGGGGTGGGTACAAGCTGAAGCAAGATAATGGGTGTGTTTCGAGTCCTGAAACTCTGCATGTGTGAGGAATTAAGGTAATTGACTAAAAGTGGGGGCATCCATCACTGGCAGTCAGGTGTGTCCCCCACCCCCGCAGAGGTTCATGTGGTGGTTGGGTGGGGCCTTTGTACCTGTCCAAGTGAAATGCTTGCCCGTCCCTCGGGAGTGGCCACGGAAACGTCGGTCCTCATCAGTGTGTCCACTCTGGAAACGGCTTCCTTTGTGTCACAGAATTGGCACAGTTCACACCTCTGCTTCAGGAGGTATTTTCTTTGAGTTTGCTTTAACCCAGAGAAGACAGAAGAGAAGGAAAAGCCACGCATTTCCTCCTACCTGGGCATCACCATGGCTCCCAGGTTGTCCTTGACTCCTGGTTAAAAATCATGGTTGTATGTCTACACCCTTCAGTTTCTCCATGTGATTTTTCAGGAAAGGCAATTGACTTCTCAAGATTAATGCAAGCGGCCCAACTAAGGAGCCAGTGGTGAACTCAGTCTGGTTGAGTTGTTGGGACAGTGACAGGCTTTGTGAGGGTAACACTGGGTTGAATCTCTGGCCTCTTTGCTTTGGTTATCCCTAAAGATGGGCTGCAAACGTTTGTTTTGAGAAGAGCCATGCCCAGGATCTTATGTTGAACATGAGGACAACTTTGGTGTACTTTAAGCTGGCCTGGGAGGTGTTTTTCCTTTCTCTCTCTCTCTCTCTCTCTTTCTCTCTCTGTCTCTCTGTCTCTGTCTCGCTGTCTCTCTGTCTCTCTCTCTGTCTCTCTCTCTGTCTCTCTCTGTCTCTGTCTCTGTCTCTCTCTCTCTCTCTCTCTCTCTCTCTCTCTTTCTGGTAGCTGAAGACAGTAATGCAAAGTGCTGTTATGACAGAGCCGCTCATTGGCCATCCCCTGCTCATCGCTGGATTGATCCTGGATTTAGGCTTCATTGTGGCTCTAGGAACGAATGGGCACATTTTACAGATTAGGAACCTGAGGCTCTGGGAAGAATATGGGTTTGCCTGAGCACAAATAGTGGGATCAGGACTCCTGTTTGAGTCCCACATCCTTTAAACTTCACAGCTAGGAGACTGGATCCAAAGTGCTGGGAAGGGAAACTTCCTGCCTTAGATAACCCTCAGCTGGTGCCACATCCCTTGGAGAGTCCTTTCCAGACACCCTATTTTGAGATAGTTGGACTGTGTCCTGCTGAGGGTAATCTCCATTTAGCTGAAAGTCTGGTTTGGACAATTGTGGTTCAGCCCTTTTAAACCAAGCATTAGCATGCTGGAGTTTTCAGAGACCAGAGCCCATAGAATATGCTGGGTCTAAAGCCTTCCCTGTATGAGGACCCTTGAATCATTAGGACATTCAGAGTATTTTGGGGTCTGATGAGATGGCCGAGTGGATAAGGTACTTGCGGTGTAAGTGTGAAGGCAGGAGTTTGGATATCCAGCACCCACCTAAAGCTGGTAGCACACATCTGCAATCCCAGAATTCCTGTAGTGAGTTGGGAGATGAAGACAGGAGAGTACATGTATGTAGTAGAGAAGATTCCAGAGAGGTAGAGGGTAAGGATTCACCTGAGATCATCTTCTGACTTGCATAGGTGAACCATATGTGTGACTAAAAGTGGGGTCATCCATCATATGTGCAGAACATATGATGTTCTGTACCCACAAACACCGCATACAGAAACATGCACACACACCTATGCACCATACACACATGAAAAGGAGAAAAAGGTATTTAAATATCCAATCAACTAACAAACAGTACCTACTCTTGCCAATTCATAACATATGGAAATAGACCTGCATGTTATTCATCAAAGCATCTATGTAAGTTGTACATATATGTACATATATGATAGGCAGCTCACACAGAGCCAATGAGTATAGGGAAAGTTAATCACTTTCACTAGCAATCAGAGAAATGCAAATTAGAGCAGCAATAAGACATTGCTTACATTCATTAGATAGGCAGAAATTCCAAGTTGGATATTATCTAATTGTTATGGTTTGTATGTGCTTGGCCCAGGGATTGGAGCTATTAGAAGGTGTAGCCTTATTGGAGTGGGTGTGGCCCTGTTGGAGGAAGTGTGTCACTGTGGGTGTGGGTTTTAAGACCCTCATCCTAGCTGCCTGGAAGTCAGTCTTCTAGCAGTTTTCAGATGAAGATGTAGAATTCTCAGCTCCTCCTGCACCATGCCTGCCTGGATGCTGCCATGTTCCTGCCTTGATGATAATGGACTGAACTTCTGAACCTGCAAGCCAGCCCCAATTAAATGTTGTCCTTATAAGAATTGCCTTGGTCATGGTGTCTGTTCACAGCAGTAAAACCCTAACCAAGACACTGATGGTGGCTAGGGTAGTGGAAATGTATTTCTTTTTCTATCTTCTGTTAGTAGGAATATAAATCAAGACAGCTAGGCTCTCTGCTCCTCCCTGTTCCACAGACAGTTGCATCTTTTTGTGCAGTGCCAGCCTCGTCCCGTAGACAAGATGGTGAAGGTCAGTGTGAACGGATGTAGCTGTTATTGGGTGTCTAGTTACCAGGGCTGCCTTCTTCTCTGCATCTGGCAAAGTGGAGATTGTTGCCATCAACAACCCCTTCACTGACTTCAACTACATGGTCTACATGTTCCAGTATGACTCCACCCATGGCAAGTTCAATGGCACAGTCAAGGCTGAGAATGGGAAGTTTGTCATCAACAGAAAGCCCATCACCATCTTCCAGGAGCGAGATCCCGCTAACATCAAATGGGGTGATGCTGGTACTGAGTATGTCGTTGAGTCTACTGGCATCTTTACCACCATGAAGAAGGCTGGGGCCCCCTTGAAGGGTGGAGCCAAAAGGGTCATCATCTCCATCCCTTCTGCCTATGCTCCCATGTTTGTGATGGGTATGAACCATGAGAAATATGACAACTTGCTCAAGATTGTCAGCAATGCATCCTGCACCACCAACTGCTTAGCCCCCCCACCCAGCCAAGGTCATCCATGACAACTGTGGCATCCTGGAAGGGCTCATGACCATGGTCCATGCCATCACTGCCATTCAGAAGACTGTGGATGAACCCTCTGGAAAGCTGTGGCGTGATGGCTGTGGGGCTGCCCAGGACATCATCCCTGCATCCACTGGTGCTGCCAAGGCTGTGGGCAAGGTCATCCCAGAGCTGAACGGGAAGTTCACTGGCATGGCCTTCCGTGTTCCTACCCCCAATGTGTCCGTTGTGGATCTGTCATGCCGCCTGGAGAAACCTGCAAAGTATGATGACATCAAGAAGGTGGTGAAACAGGCATCTGAGGGCACACTGAAGGGCATCCTGGGCTACACTGAGGACCAGGCTGTCCCCTGTGACTTCAACAGCAACTCTCATTTTTCCACCTTTGAGGCTGGGGCTGGCATTGCTCTCAATGACAACTTTGTAAAGCTCATTTCTTGGTATGACAATGAATATGGCTACAGCAACAGGGTCGTGGACCTCATGGCCTCTAAGAAGTAAGAATCCCTGGACCACTCAACCCAGCAAGGACAAGAGAACAAGAGAGAGGCCCTCGGTTGCTGAGGAGTCCCTGTCCCCAACACTGAGCATCTCCTCACAGCTTCCATCCCAGACCCCATAACAACAGGAGGGGTCTAGGGAACCCTCCCTACTCTCTTGAATACTATCAATAAAGTTTGCTGCACCCACAAAAAAAGACAGCTAGCTTGCAGGGGAATATGGGAGTTACTAATAAAACACAGCAAGCACACATACCAGGGTTTAGTAGGTTTTTGTTGCTGATAATTCTTGCAGTGTACAAGACAAAACACACACTGAGTCTAAAATACCAAAAACACAGATCAATTGCCTGAACACGGAAGGAGTTTGTTTTTCAAATAATGAGATGTGTACACAATGGGACGGTGTACAGCCATCTAGAGAACCTGTGCTACAGGGGAGAGACTCTCTGGGCTGTCATGAAAACTCATATTTTTCAACAAATTTCCATCTGATGTCAATGGCAAAGCACTATAGTCTCAGAAGTCTCTGTTAGTGTGAAACACACATACAAAGTGTATCTGTGGTTTGGGGGTATGCGCGTGACACATCTATTATGTGGAGGTCAGAGGGCAGCTTGGAGGAATTGATTCTCTCCTTCCATCCTTCTAGGGATAGAACTTAGCTCCTCAGGCTTGGAAGCCAATATTTACCCATTGTTTTTTCTCCATAGCCCAACACACAGGCTATGATAGTTATTCTCGGTTGTCAACTTGAAGTGTCTAAAACCAACTAAAACCTGAATGGCTGAGTACACTTCTAATCTGGATCTTTGAGGCAGGACTATTCACCTTTAATTTGGGCCACATCTTCGGCTGATAGCCTATATAAAGGACACAGAAGAAGAAAGCTTGCTCTCTTTACCTGCTTGCTCTTATTGGCAAGTCAAGTGCATTCTTTTTTACCAGCATTAGTGCCTATTCTGGGATTCCAGCATATACTGCTAACCAGCAGAGACATCGAGCTTCATGGACTGAACAACTACTGGATTCTTGGATATTCCTTTGATAGAGAGTTTGATGACAGCCTGTAAGCTATTCTAATAAATGTGTGTGTGCCTGTGTGTGAGCCTGTGCGTGTGTGCGCGTGTGTTCATTCTACAATTCCATAAATTCTGTTCTTCTGGAGAACCTTCATAAATACACAGGCTTTTAAATCTTAATATAGGGTTATCTGTATCTGTTAACATAGGAAAACATCTGAGGAGAGTTCAGGAGAGAGGCAGTAGCCTCTTTTTTGGGGAGAGGTCATGGGATGGAAATCATCCCAATAAGGAACAAAGAACAGGGAAGGCTCTAAGGCCACAAAGTATAACTTGAAATTTCACTTTCTAGCTTGCTGGCAGTGGGAACTTGTGCAGATTCTTAACCTTCTCAGATTCAAGATGCTCCTTTGGAAAATGTCGACCATAATAGGCTTATCTGGGAAGAATACACTTAAGGCCCAGAGAGGACTTCAGATCATGTCCAGGGTGTAATACACAGAAGTTCATTGGTGGCATTTATTTATTTTGTCTTTATTTTTGAGACAGCATCTATTACTTTTATCTGGAACTTGCCAGTTTGGTTAGGAGGCTAACCATGAAATCCCATAAATGTGCCGGTCTCCACCTTACCAGCACTAAGATTACAAGTTCAGGTTCCCTTCGTTAAATCAAACCAAAAATCAAATCGAATCAAAGCAAAGCAAAGCCAGCCCCATGGATTCTAGGGGTATAAAACATGTCTGCACACCTGCATAGTAAGCCATTTACCAACTCAACTGTGTCTCCAGTCTCATCAGTTTTTCCCCCCATTTTATACATTACCCTTTAAAGTTTAGAAAATGGCGTCTCAGACTATCTCCAAAACAGTAGTATGCATGGAGGGCACGCTGATCACACGTAAGCTTTTGCATTTCACAGGCACGTTTATAATTTCACCACAAAGGTCCTCTAATGGCCCTGTTCTTTTTTCTTTTAATTAAAAAAATAAATAAGTTGCACATCTGTGTACTGTTACATCTCTCCCTCCTTCCGGCCCTTCTTGTATGCTACCCCTCAATTTTATGACCTGCTTTTTCTTTATTATTATTTTTCAATTATAATTTTTTAAATGTCCTTTCCTTTCCCTCCCAGTTTTTCTCAGACCACAGTTGCTTTGGAGTTCCTCACCCTCAAACATGCCTGAGCGTCTCAGCTGAGGGCAAGGCCTTTCTTTTGTCTAAGCTCTCACTCAGGTTCTTTAAGGTCTGTATCAATTTAACCTCTATTTTTCACTTGCCTGATTCCTGATTTTGTCACACAAACAAAAGCCCCGAGACAAGCCCCCAAAGAAACCTATCCCTCTCCTTCTTCCAAGATTTCTCAGTAACTTACTGGAGCACACCAGAGAGAGCCCAGCCCTGGGAGTTTGAGCATGTGGAAGGGGCAGGTCCCTGCCACACTAGATTCATCAAGAAAGCAGCTTAATTAAGCCTGAGTGTCAACAGCTCTGTTTTTAAAGCAAGTCACTGCTACTATAAAAGGTTCCTTTTCCCTGGGTACATAATCCTATTTTTACACTGTGCAATTGGCCATGAGACCTTCTTGCATTAAGCAGATATCAAGTAACTCACATTCTACTCAGTAAGAGAATGGTGATGGCAAAGAGGTGCCAAGAAGCCTCCTTTCTTGGTTTGTTTTTCCGAATTTCTCCATGTGTGCATTTGTTTAATACCAATTTTTTTTTTCTGGCTTCCACACTAGACAAGGCAAATGTCACCTCGGTCTGTCGCTGTGACTCTAGTCATGATGTAATTATTTCCACTTTTTTTTTTTCTGGATAAATAAATAAGTGAAGGTTTAGAGTAATCAAATAAAGCATCATATAGTCTCACAGCTTGTGTGTAAATGGGGCAATCAGTGATTTGAGTCTTTCTCTGATGTAGCTGTTTTGTGGCATCAGGAAATAGCAAAGATGAGGTTCATAAAGCCTCAACCTTAGTGTTTGTTGTTGTTGTTTTTCTTTAGATTTGGCTGTAAATACCTAGCCGAGAAGACTTTCGTAGAAATAAAACTTACTGCCATGATGTATTTAGGTCACCACTGGGTCCTGTGTAAGTGCGTTGCAAGTCTTGCTATATAGAGGTTAAGGTGGCAGGGAAGGGTGGCCAGAGCAATGTGTCTATGGCTGCTTTGTGGATTAGATCACTTGGTAATTAACTGACACACAACTTTTTTACTCATCACTCAGTATTTTATACAACCTATTGATACAAGCTCAACAGAGACAGATTTCCCAGATGCCCTTACAGTCGGAAATTTGCATCTGATCTGAATTCTACTGATGGACGTACCAGTCCAAGTGGAAGGAGCAGGAGATGGTTGCCAGCACAAGAAGATCAGATTGTGGAGGGGCTGGCAGAGTATTTGAGGAGGGAGCTCCCTGTGGTGAAGTTTGCAGAGTCCATTATTCAGTATTGGAGGTTTTGATATGTGGGCTGCAGAGAATTCCAGTAGGACAGTGCAGTGCATTTCTTTGGGCCACGCTAGATCTTTTAGTACCCAAATCCATTTTGCTAGTCCTCCTAGAAAGTCTACTAACTATATAATCTTTCTTAATAAATCCTTTTCTACTTAAACTGACTAGTTTCTATGGTTTGAAAAAAAGCACTCACAGAACGACATAGCCTCACCCAGAAATATGGAACTGGAAACACCCTCTTTGAGTATTCAAAGTATCTCTTAGTGGGTGGTCAATTCTTTGAACCAGTGTGTTTTAAATACCTAATGCATTTCAGGTTGGGCCATCAAGACAAGTAGCAGAGGTATAGAGGGAAACAGATACTTCCTAAATGTTTATTTTCTGAATTGTCTTATTTATTTGTGGTCATTTTTTAGTGATAGTACCAATGTGCCAAAATGTATTGCCTAAGATAACAGGGACATTTAAACTTCATAACCAGATTATGACACTGAAAAGCAGGAAAACTTCCATGCTTCCAGGCATTAGACTGTGTCTACGGCTAGCAGTTTGTGCTGCTCTAAATAGTGGGAAATGGAAAATGAAAATATGTTTGCACAGAATTAATAGGGTTCTGCGCAACAAAGAGATGGTCTGATGAAACACACATACACACACACATGCACACAGATTATGACACACGGAGATTATGACACTCACACAGATTATGACACACACACAGATACACATAGTTTATGACACACAGAGAGATTATAATGTACACATGCACACACACACAGATTATCACACACAGAGAATATTACACACATGCATGCATTGATGAGCACACATAGAGATTATGACACACACAGATTATGACACTCAGATTATCAAACACAAAGATAATTACACACACATACATGCATGTATGTGCACACACAAATTATGACACATGTGCACAAATAAAGATTATGACACACATATAGATTATCACATACAAACATCACACACAGATTCTCTCCCCACCCCCACCCCCCACACACTAAATAGCTTGACACATCTAGATCTCAGTCTGTCATTTGCTGAGTGATCCTGGACAAGTTAAAGCTAGTCTCCACGTGTCTATATTAGTAGTTTTCTGTTGCTGTGATGTAAACCCTGATTTAAAAAAAACAACTTAGTGGAGAACTGGCTTAGTGTGGCTTACATTTCCAGAGGGAATAGAGTCTATTATGGTAAGGAAGGCATAGCAGCAGGCATGTAGAAGCATGAGTCTGGCCTGGCAACCAGGAAGCAGTAAGAAAAAATAGGAAGAAGTGGAGGACATTATAAAACCTTAAAGCATACCTCCTGTAATATATGTCCTCCAGCTCCACCTCCTAAACCTTCCACACCCTTTCCAAACAACACCATCATTTGGGGTCCCATTTGTTCAAATATATGAGGCTATGAAGGGGCATCTCTCATAAAGGTCATAATGGTGGCCTCCCAGCTATGTGGTAAAAATCTAATGAAATTAGCCTATGTCGACAGACCACCACAAAGTAAATATTCAACCTGAGACAAAGGATCCTTCTGATCTTCTTCTTATCATTTTATTCCACAGAGAGGTTTAACCCAACCAGCTGCTGTGATTCTGAAATGCTGTGTGCGAATTGGATTTTTGGGAGATCCAGCAGTGTTCAATCTATGCCAGGGAGGTCCTCTAGGGCTCCAACGGTAAGGCTTTTTAGAAATCGAAAGCTCCTTTTGTATTGCAAGTACATCTTCATGTAATTTCTTAGGTATATAATACAGGGGCACATGGCTTAACCGCAGGTCAAGGAGGAGACTTAATGGTTAAAGTGCTTGCAACACAAGAAGACTGGAGTTTAGATCCTCGTCAGAACCCACTAAAATCTAGGTAAATGTGGCAGCCATATTGCAAAGGCAAA
Organism: Arvicanthis niloticus; assembly: GCF_011762505.2. NCBI lineage: Eukaryota > Metazoa > Chordata > Mammalia > Rodentia > Muridae > Arvicanthis > Arvicanthis niloticus. The sequence goes on from NC_047658.1 coordinate 165,604,202, forward strand.
AGACAGGACTCCCAGAGCATGCTGGCTAGGAAGACAAGTCATGTTAGACCGAGAAATCCTGCCTCAGAAAGTCGTCTAAGGTAGAAGTGTGGTGTGAGAAGATTTCTAATATTTATCTCCAGCCGCCATGGGCACGTGCATACACATACATCTACATATGTGGAAATGTGGATATACAACTGCACATCACACACATATATACACAAAGAAGAAAACTAAGACTCAGCCTTCATCAGTGCCAGCACAGTGCAGACCTGGATGTATGTACTATATTTACATATTAGAATTGTGTGTGTGTGTGAATATTTTCACATACATATGTGCCTATAATATTTCACTTCCGCATGATACATATATACACATCCAAGATAGGAACTCTATCTGTGTGATTAGCCTCAAGGAATTTTGGCGACCTTGCGATAGGCAGGTGACCTTTAGCATCCCGGAGTCTGGAGAGGGTACCCCTCACCATGTTCATCTCAGTCTTTAAATCTTCAGGTCAACTGCTAATTGGCTAAAGCAGAAGGGCACAGAGCAAATGGATTACACATACTGAGTGACCCCTGACATAAATCTACCACTTTGGGGGTGGTTTTTGTGAGAGACGCTCAGCCCAGCAATGACTGTGCTGTATTTCTTCTTTAGATAAACAAAGGAACATCTCCACCATTGTCCCTAAACATCTAACAGGACCAGGGATGGAGTTTATCCAGGGCACTCCAAAGGTGGATGGAGAGGAGAGAATCAAAGGTATGTGCCTTCCATGGCATCATGGTCAGGTTTGGCAAACTGACTTTTGAGTTGGGTGTTCTGATACCCGCACATAGGAGCTTTAAACAGCTGAGTGCAAAGCTTGGCTGTATTCTTAGCCTCAAGTTTTCCGAGAGTTCGCTTAGCTATAAATTAACCAGTCTCCAAAATACATAAATAAATGAATTGCCTTGTTCGGAGATGTCTCCAGTAGGGCGCCAGCTGCTCCTCTGAAGCTGGTGGCTGTGCCACTGCCCAGCGCTTTGAGAAATACTTATCAGTGACATATTGAGAAAAATTGTACCTACAAAAGCAACGTCTTCTTCCATGCAAATCAGGCCCCAATTCCCCACAGATAAGGATCTTTTTGATGGAACGCCTGCAGAATCCTCAGCTCCTAATTCTTTCATTAGTATTCCAGGCAGCTGGTAGCTGAATAACAGAGAAAACCGTCTGAATCGCTGTGTCTGAAGCCTAATATTGATTTGTTTAATAGTGTCAGGAAGTCAAAATTCACAAATCTCCTGTCGATTGTTTATGAGGCAGTTAGCAGAGAATTGGTTGCCCTTGCTTAATTAATAACTCATTACTGAAATTTGATTATATGCTTGAATGCTTTAAATGGGTTCTAACACAGCGGCGGCAGAGTGGGGCGGTGATGAGGTAAGGCACTCTGAGGACAGTTTCCCTCTGGAGGCTTCTGCCTTGAGAATGTCCCCACATGCTCGCCACGCAGGCTCCTTCCAATGTTTCGCCCCAGGTCAATTGGCCTGCTGTCAGTAACTGGGTTATAACGGAGAACTAGAGTCCCACAGACTAGTGACTTGCTGTATTTGAAATCTGAGGTGACAAGCATCATTGATTGGTTGCTTGATGGGGCAGATATCACAGGGTTCTGGATGTATCCAGTTGGGAGGCAGGAGCTATGAGGGAAAGAAATAGCAGATGGGGGGCCCAGGACACCGTCTGTGTCGTAAGCTCTGTAGTCTCAAAATAGAAAAAAATCCAGCATGTCTGTCTAGTTGTTACCCTGGATAAACAGAACGTAGGATCAGAACTGAGGTCTGCCTAATGGTAACTTGAGGCTGGGGCTGTGAGGGCGGTGCTGTTCCCTGTGGCCCAGTGCCAAGGACAGACGGAGAGATGAGGGCCCATGTTAAGGTGATGCTGAGGACAAGAATGTCCTCTGTTTTCACATTCAAGTGGGTGCTTAGAGCTAATCCGAAGGGCCAGACTCAGGTGTGTGTGGAAGGACGGCTCTTCCCCACTGACTTTACAATGAGGGCACTGCTTTTCATGATTCCCATAGAGCTCCTGGGTCATCAACCTATTCCCAGCCATTTCCATGGAGTTGATGTCAGTCAAGCTCAGGTGTCTGTCGTTGGGCCCCCTGTATTTTCACTTAGGTGCAATCAGGTGAGAAAACAGAAGTGGGGGACATAGGTGAGCTCTTCTGTGTACGAGTGGGCTGGGTGACTGGGAATGGATATAAGACAGAGGGGAGACAATTGTGCCTCCCAGTGAAGCATTGCTGTAGTTCAGGTTGGAGCTAAGTTCTTAGTCTGATTGGAAGACATTCTTTCCTTCAATCTATTGGCTGGGATGTCCAGGTTATGAGCAGCCCTGGGCTATGTGACAGGTACATACCACTGCTGGCTTCTGTGGCAGTTACAGTGCTGGCTAGATGGGACCGGCTGCTCTGGCCAGTCCACCTGATGCCTTCCTGGTGTCTGCCACAATGTAGATTGATCAGGGGGCTTCATTATGCTATCTGAGACATTTTTGTTCTGGAAGAATGGAATTACATTCCATTTCACTCTAGATTCCAGGCAGCTGA